>NC_044351.1:6701550-6851550 GCF_007364275.1 Archocentrus centrarchus
CCAAGCATGACATCTCAGTATACTTCAAACCAAGTCACACCCTAAGACAAAAACTGGTTCATCCCAAGGACAAACCCACCAAACACAAGATCAGCGATGTAGTGTATGCTGTTCAGTGCAGTGAAGAGTGCTCGGACCTCTACATTGGTGAAACCAAACAGCCTCTTCACAAACGAATGGCACAACATAGAAGAGCCACCTCGACAGGACAAGATTCAGCAGTACATCTGCATCTGAAGGAAAAAGGGCACTCTTTTGAGGATGCCAATGTTCACATTTTGGACAGGGAAAACAGATGGTTTGAAAGAGGAGTGAAAGAAGCCATCTATGTCCACTGTGAACAACCATCATTGAACAGAGGAGGTGGATTACGTCACCAACTTTCCCCCCGCTTACAGTGCTGTCCTGAGCTCCCTTCCCAGACGTCTCAACCCCCATTCACACCTTTGTTCCAGTGACCTCAATAGGCCACAGGAAACAATGGAGCAGAGTCCTAAATTGGTTTCAACTGAAACCACTGATTAAATATGACCCACGCCCCCTTCACACCTGGGCACATGTGTTCACGCACATGATCAATAGAGGGTCATAACCACCTCCAGGGGACTACGCCCACAGGGGTTTAAATACCTGGGTCTCTCCACCATTTGGTTGAGAACTGAAGAAGCCTTCGGATGAGAGGTGAAACGTCTTCAAGAAACAAAAAGAAGTCCAGTCGCCTTTTTCAAGCTCCAGAGACTACTATGACCTGGATGACTGAGAATCTACACAGACATATTTATTCCCAGTTCTTTAGTTCAATCTATGAAAAATGCCCAAGACAACAGAGTTTGACAGGTATAATACTTTTGCATCTGCAAGGCAGTTGCCAAAGAGCTATTTGTCATGGTCTTGGTTTTATTCCCCAGTGTTTGGTGTTGTTTTTTTTTTGTTTTTTTTGTCTTTCAAATTTTGTTCATTGTTAAATATCTTCAGTTTGTTTCTTGTTTTGCTTATTATTTGATTTTCACAATGGTATTTTCCCTTATTGTTTCAGTCTGGAGCATTTACTTTGTCCATCCATCCATCCATCCATTTATAGGCTTCTGCCTTGGTGGCCTCAGAATCTCATCTCTGCTTTTTTGCGGATGATGTGGTCATGTTGGCTTCATCAAGTGGCGACCTCCAGCTTGCAGTGGAACTGTTTGGAGGAGAGTGTGAAATGGCTGGCATGAGAATTAGCACCTCTAAGTCTGAGGCCATGGTCTGCAACCGGAAAAGGGTGGAGTGCCCACTCTGGCTCAGGGACGAGTTGCTGCCCCAGGTGGAGGAGTATTTCAGGGTGGAAGGGAGTTGACTGTTGGGTTTTCTCTGTATTGTTGTACGATCTTTATCTTACAATATAAAGCACCTTGAGGCAACTGTTTGTTGTGAATTGGCACTATATAAGTAAAATTGAATTGAATTTAAAAAAAAAAATTATTTGGAAATATCTGAAGCATCTGGTTGACTGTAAAACAAATACAACATGAAAATGCCAAAATCTTTAGTAACGGTAACCTGAAGCTGGCTCCAAAATTAAACGTCCTAAAATAGACTCTATGACCTTGACTCTTGTTTTCAAATCACGACTCAAAACTTACCTGTTCAAGTTTGCATACTCACATTAGTTCGTTTGGTAATTTTAGTTTGTTTGTGCTTTATGTGATTTGTTTTGTTTAAGTCCTGTAAATTATCCTTGTGTGTCATGAAAGGCACTTACAAATAATAATAATAATAATAATAATAATAATAATTATTATTATTATTATTATTATGGCAGCATGGTGGCACGGTGGTTAGCACTGCTCACAGTTAGAATAACATCTGGTAATTTTGTAATTTTGAGAACACCACTACCACGTCACTACAGTCAGGCAACATTAAATATTTGGGTACAAATTTTTCTGCCAGACTCTCAGACTTGGTTCGATTAAATCACATTCCTTTATTAAAAATGATAGAGGATGATTTCACACGTTGGAATAGTTTACCTATATCACTCATGGGTAGAGTCTCCACCATTAAAATGATGGTTTTGCCAAAAATCCTCTATTTGTTCTCACTGATCCCTAATAAACCTTCTGTTGCTTGGTTTAAGACACTAGATTCAAACATGACAAAATTTCTGTGGAAAAACAAACCATCACGAAAAGTTTAAAAACTTTACAAAAGCCAAAACGCAGTGGTGGTCTAGAGCTACCAAATTTTTATCAGTACTTCTTAGCCAGTAGGTTGCACTATGTTTCAAAATGGATCAAACCAAGTTCACTAGACATGGTTGGACATGGTTGGACCTAGAACAAGCACTCTCTGGAAAAATAAAAATCTCTGATCTACCTTTCATTAGCTCCTGTATCAAGCAAGATAATGCTTTAAAAGCCTTAACATAAACACCTCTCTGACAGCCTGGTGGGAATTTTAAAAATAACCAAGTCCTCACTTATCCAAGTAAACTGACACGCATTTGGAACAATCCAGATATATGCCAGAAAAAGAAAGTAATGAATTTTCTGTCATGGCTTGAAAAGGGTATAAATAACCTAGAGCATATTATTCAAGATGGAAACTTTATTCCATTTCAAGAACTTACATCAAAATATGGAATCAGCAGCAGTAGATTTCTGGAATATCAGCAACTGAGGTCCATCATAGAGGCAAAATTTAATTTAAATGATCTGAACTTGGAAATGCCTGTATGGGTAACAGAATTTCTAAATCTCTGTACTCCTAAATTGCTATCAAAAATATACAAGCTATTGTTTAAAATTAATGATTCAATTTCCCTCCCAACTAAAAAATGGGAGCGGGATCTTTCCATCAACCCAGATGAAAACTTCTGGACACATATATGTGTAGCCCCTTAACTGGCCAGGGCCCGCTGATGGGCCATTTGTAGTCCTTTTTTTTTTTTTTTTTTTTTGCATTTTTTTGGCCACAGCGGCTTTTTGTCTACAGTGGAGAGTGACAGGAAATGGGGGAAAGATACAGGGAAGGCACGCGGGCAAATTGGCGACGGGCCAGGACGCAAACCCACGCTGTGTATGTGATCGCCGGCTTCACCACTAAGCCACCCAGGCGCCTGTAGTCCCTTTTATATGGCAGGCTAGACCCTCCCATTTTTATTGACACCTCATTCGGCCAATCATGTAACTGGCTGCACCAAATCACCTGACAAAGCTACGTGATGCCCTCTGAGTATCACTGGCTCTAGCAAACCCATTTCTTAAAATGATTGGCCAAATGAGGTGTCAATCAAAATGGGAGGGTCTAGCCCGCCATATAAAATGCACTTAATTCGGCCGGCAGACCAGACGCGGCCAGTTAATAGGCTATGAAATGGATTTTTCAGAGCCAATAATAACCAGAAGGCGTTATGTAGTTTTCGTCAGGTGATTTTTTTGCTGCCAGTTAAGGGGTTAAACATCTTCAAAATGTCTAAAAGTCCAAATTTACAACTTATACAATACAAAACTCTTCATAGAATACACTATACAGGACAACGAATGTTCCAAATGGGCCTCAGACACTCAAATATATGCATCCACTGCTCAGGCGACCATGCTGAGAATTATAATACATGCTATATGGTCTTGCATGCCTATTCAAAGGTTCTGGCAGAAGATATGTGAAGACTTATCCACATGGTTTAATTGTGGTATCCCAGCCTCACCCAAATTATGCATCTTAGGTGATGTAAGTGAATTAGATATGGAAGCAAATACGTCACATTTAGTTCTTACAGGTCTGCCCAAATAGGCAGTTGTCTCCTAGGTCTTACCTCCACTTGTTCCAGTGACAGTATCTGTGGTGTTGGTGCTTTAGGGTAATGTTGTGTGGTGCGGGCCATATAAAAAAATCCGTCTGTTTTGATGACTGCAATTACAATATTTTATTATTCTAATTTTTTGCATTTGTTTTTTTAGAACTGTAGAATCCAGAAACCAAGGGGTAATGTCACTTTGGCTTTGTTCACCTTTTATATGCAGTCTAAAGTTCCAGGCTTGGTGGTGCTGTCACTTGGTGTTGGCTCTCACTGCCATATACTTCCTGTTCCTGTTTCGGAGCACAGTCGTGTTTTGCTGTCTGTTAGCTGTTAAACCTGTATAGCTCGATCTATCTGGATAACAACATATTTTAGTGTACACTTCACCTACTTTATCTAGCACACTCTTTGCTGAATTACTTGTATTCACATTATTCACTTTATTTGTTTTTAGAAATTCGCTAGCTTAGTGCAGGTAGTAGCTTAGCCCTTAGCCAACTCACTAGCAGCATGGCTTCTTGTCCTGTCCCTCCTGCCCTTTCCTCAGATTGCTTTATTGTCACTGAACGTTCAGCGAAATTTCCATTGCAGCTACCATTTAAAAAGACATATATACACTATACAAAAACAATAGTAAAATACACAATAAGTTAGAATAAAATAAACTAAAATGTGCAGAATAGTGCAGGAAGGAAGTCATTTCCAGAGGAAATCCAGAGTAATTTCCTGCTCTGGGTGTCACATGTTTAGTTACTCCTCGGCCTCCTTCAGCAGTAACGGTGCTTGTAATAATGTAGTCTGTTTGTAGCTCTGGAGGTCAGGCTTTCTGAATTGGAGACTCTGCTCGGCACCCTGGAAAATCCTGTATCTAGTGTAGGGAGAAGTGTAAATAAGCTGCACACTAGACATATCATAAATATTGCAGAATTAATCTTCACAACAAGGTGAAAGTGTTGAAATGACACTGTACAGCAGACAGAAATAAGACTGCATAGTAGAGAAACAACAAAATCACATGCCGATGATTTACTGGAAAAGAATGTGTGTTTTGGTCTGATGTTTTGTGTCTACAGGACCCAGATGAGGCCGTTAACAGGTGACAGTGAAGGGCACAGAAGAAGGAAGTGATGAGCATGCTACATGCTTGCATATTTCAATAACTGTGTAACTGTGTCAAGTCTGTGTATAAAAAGTTGAACTAAGATGGAGAGCGGTGTCAGACTTGTGTGAATCTGCACCGACTGGCTACATTGGGCAGCTCCGACAATTCTGACCCAGATTAATCTGTAAACTGTTTGAAATGGCTTTATTAAATTTAATAATTGGACTTTTTATTCCTGTTTGTTGTCATTCCTGTCGATAAACGAACACGCAGAAACCAAAAGGCTTAAGCAGCAACACACACTCTTATTATTTAAATTCCTTCACTAGCCAGGCCCCTGTAGTGGGTGCGGACCACGGTAGCTTAGCCGCCGTTAGGCCCCCCCAGCAGATCCCGAGCAGCAGGGAAACAGGCTGGCTTGGTGACTGTGAGAAGGAAGCATAGTCCTAAGCAGAAGCCCTGGGTTGTTCACATCTCTAACCGTTTCTCCTCACTCGGCGACACAGCCGCCAAGGAACAAACTCTGGTTATTCGCAACTCTGTTTTGAGAAACGTGAAGCTAGAGACACCAGCGACCATAGTCAAATGTCTTCCAGGGGCCAGAGCAGGCGACATTCATGTAAATTTGAAACTGCTGGCTAAGGCTAATCGTAGATTTGGTAAGATCGTTATTCAAGTCGGCAGTAATGGCACCCGGTTATGCCAATCAGAGGTCACTAAAATTAATATTGGCTCAGTGTGTAACTTTGCAAAAACAATGTCGGACTCTGTAGTTTTATCTGGGCCCCTCCCCAATCAGGCCAGGAGTGACATGTTTAGCTGGATGTTTTCCTTGAATCGCTGGCTGTCTGAGTGGTGTCCAAAAAACATTGTGGGCTTCATAGATAATTGGCAAAGTTTCTGGGGAAAACCTGATCTTGTTAGGAGAGACAGCATCCATTCCACTTTGGATGGAGCAGCTCTCATTTCTAGAAATCTGGCCAAATTTATTAACCCTCCTAAAACCTGACTACCCAGGGTTGAGACCAGGAAGCAGAGTTGCAGTCTTACACGCCTCTCTGCAGCTTCTCCTCCTGCCATCCCCCCAAAACTCCATCCCCATAGAGTCGGTGCCTGCTCCCAGACAACCAAAAAACAAAGCTAAAATCAGCAAAAAACTATTTAAGCATAAAAATTCAAAAACAAATAATATAGCTTCATCAACTGCACCAAAGAATAAAACAATTAAATGTGAATTATTAAACATTAGGTCTCTCTCTTCCAAGTCCCTATTAGTAAATGATTTAATAATTGATCAACATATTGATTTATTCTGCCTTACAGAAACCTGGTTACAGCAGGATGAATATGTTAGTTTAAATGAATCAACACCCCCGAGTCACAGTAACTGTCAGAATGCTCAAAGTACAGGTCGAGGAGGAGGATTAGCTGCAATCTTCAATTCCAGCTTATTAATTAATCACAGACCCAGACAAAGTTTTAATTTTTTGAAAGCCTGACTCTTAGTCTTGTCCACCCTCATTGGGAAAATCAAAACCTGTTTTATTTGTTATTATCTATCGTCCACCTGGTCCTTACTCAGAGTTTGTCTGATTTCTCAGACTTTTTATCTGATTTAGTGCTCAGTTCAGATAAAATAATTATAGTGGGTGATTTTAACATCCATGTAGATGCTGAGAATGACAGCCTCAACACTGCATTTAATCTATTGTTAGATTCAATTGGCTTCTCTCAAAATGTAAAGGAGCCCACCCACCACTTTAATCATACTCTGGAGCTTGTCCTTCATTGTTATGCTCTTCAGTGCCATGTGCCAACAAAGTGCAGAGCAGCTACCTAAACTCTGCTCCCAGTGAGGTCGATTATCTCGTCAATAGTTTTACATCCTCACTGCGTATGACTTTGGATACTGTGGCTCCTCTGAAAAGGAAAGCCTCAAATCAGAAGTTCCTGACTCCATGGTATAATTCACAAACGCACAGCTTAAAGCAGATAACCCGTAAGATGGAGAGGGAATGGCGTCTCACTAAATTAGAAGATGCTCATTTAGCCTGGAAAAAGAGTTTGTTGCTCTATAAAAAAGCCCTCCGTAAAGCTAGGACATCTTACTACTCATCATTAATTGAAGAAAATAAGAACAACCCCAGGTTTCTTTTCAGCACTGTAGCCAGGCTGACAAAGAGTCAGAGCTCTGTATAGAGCCGAGTATTCCTTTCACTTTAACTAGTAGTGACTTCAAACATTTCTTTACAAATAAAATTTTAGACATTAGAGAAAAAATTATTCATAACAATCTCAAAGATTATTCTTCATGTTCAGCTGCTTTCAGCACTGCTGGTATTTGTTTAGACTCTTTTGCTCCAGTTGGTCTTTCAGAGTTAACTTCAATAGTTACTTCCTCCAAACCAGCAACATGTTTATTAGATCCCATT
The DNA here is from genome assembly GCF_007364275.1 of Archocentrus centrarchus. Taxonomy (NCBI): domain Eukaryota; kingdom Metazoa; phylum Chordata; class Actinopteri; order Cichliformes; family Cichlidae; genus Archocentrus; species Archocentrus centrarchus. Next base: position 6,708,869 of record NC_044351.1, read on the forward strand.
CCTACTAGACTGTTCAAAGAAGTCTTTTCAATTATTGATGATTCTATCTTAAAAAGCCTCTGACAGTGGACTCATCTCTGTTTTTGTCCTGTTGGACCTCAGTGCAGCTTTTGATACTGTTGACCATAACATTTTATTACAGAGATTAGCTCACACTATAGGTATTAAAGGTACTGCACTGCAGTGGTTTAAATCATATTTATCTAATAGACTCCAATTTGTTCATGTAAATGGGGAGTGAAGATGCTGGACAGTGAAGATGCTGGACAGACCTGGCACACCTAAACGTATTGTGAGGGTGCGCTGGGAACGCCTGGCAGAAGCCCCAGTCCGGGAGATCTTCAACTCCCACCTCCGGCAGAACTTCGACAGCATTCCGAGGGAGGCTGAGGACATTGAGTCCGAATGGACCATGTTCCGCACCTCCATTGTTGAGGCTGCTGCTCAGAGCTGTGGCTGCAAGGTGGTTGGTGCCTGTCGTGGTGGTAACCCCCGAACCAGATGGTGGTCACCGGAGGTGAAGGGAGCCATCAAGCTGAAGAAAGAGTCCTATCGGGCTTGGTTAGCCTGTGGGACTCCGGAGGCAGCTGACAGGTATCGACAGGCCAAGCGGAATGCAGCTCGGGTAGTGGCCAAAGCAAAAACTCGGGTGTGGGAGGAGTTCGGTGAGGCTATGGAAAAAGACTTTCGGACGGCATCGAAGCGATTCTGGCAAACCGTCAGGCGACTCAGGAGGGGAAAGCAGTGCTTCACTCACACTGTTTATAGTGCGGGGGGGGTGCTGCTGACTTCAACTGAGGCTATAGTCGGACGGTGGAAGGAATACTTCGAGGACCTTCTGAATCCCACTGACACGCCTTCTGTAGTGGAAGCAGAGTCTGGGGATGACGGGGATGACTTGACCATCACTGGGGGTGAGGTCACTGAGGTAGTTAAACAACTCCTTGGTGGCAGAGCCCCTGGGGTGGACGAGATTCGCCCTGAGTTCCTGAAGGCTCTGGATGTTGTAGGGCTGTCTTGGTTGACACGCCTCTGCAACATCGCGTGGAGATCTGGGGCAGTGCCATTGGATTGGCAGACCGGGTGGTGGTCCCCATCTTTAAGAAGGGAGACCGGAGGGTGTGCTCCAACTTTCGGGGGATCACACTCCTCAGCCTCCCCGGTAAGGTCTATGCCAGGGTGCTGGAAAGGAGGGTGCGTCCGTTAGTCGAACCTCGGATTCGGGAGGAACAATGCGGTTTTCGTCCTGGTCGTGGAACGCTGGACCAGCTCTTTATCCTCTCAAGGATATTCGAGTGTGCGTGGGAGTTTGCCCAACCAGTCTACATGTGCTTTGTGGACTTGGAGAAGGCATTCGACCGTGTTCCTCGGGGTGTTCTTTGGGAGGTTCTGCGGGAGTATGGGGTGTCTGGCCCATTGTTGCGGGCCATTCAGTCCTTGTACAACCACAGTGAGAGCTTGGTCCGTATAGCCGGTAATAAGTCGGATTTGTTTCCTGTGGGTGTTGGACTCCGTCAGGGCTGCCCTTTGTCACCGATTCTGTTCATAATTTTTATGGACAGAATTTCTAGGCGTAGCCAGGTGGCGGAAGGCTTCTTCCTTGGTGGCCTCAGAGTCTCATCTCTGCTTTTTGCAGATGATGCGGTTCTGTTGGCTTCATCAGGGGGGGGCCTCCAGCTCGCAGTGGAACGGTTCGCAGCCGAGTGTGAAGCGGCTGGCATGAGAATCAGCACCTCTAAGTCTGAGGCCATGGTCCTCAGCCGGAAAAGGGTGGAGTGCCATCTCCGGCTCAGGAACGAGTTCTTGCCTCAAGTGGAGGAGTTTAAGTATCTCGGGGTCTTGTTCACGAGTGATGGGCGAAGGGAACGGGAGATCGACAGGCGGATTGGGGCTGCTTCTGCAGTGATGCGGACGCTGCACCGGTCCGTCGTGGTGAAGAGGGAGCTTAGCGTAAAAGCGAAGCTCTCGATTTACCGGTTGATCTACGTTCCTACCCTCACCTATGGTCACGAGCTTTGGGTAGTGACCGAAAGAATAAGATCGCGAATACAAGCGGCAGAAATGAGTTTCCTTCGAAGGGTGGCTGGCCTCTCCCTTAGAGATAAGGTAAGGAGTGCGGCCATCCGGGAGGGGCTCAGAGTAGAGCCGCTGCTCCTCCACATCGAAAGGAGCCAGTTGAGGTGGCTCGGGCATCTGATTAGGATGCCTCCTGGCCGCCTCCTGGGTGAGGTGTTCCGGGCATGTCCCACCGGGAAGAGGCCCCGTGGTAGACCCAGGACACGCTGGAGAGATTATGTATCTCGGCTGGCCTGGGAACGCCTTGGGGTCCCTCCGGATGAGCTGGAGGAGGTGGCTGGGGAGAGGGAAGCTTGGGCTTCTCTGCTTAGGCTTCTGCCCCCGCGACCCGGCCCCGGATAAGCGGAAGAAAATGGATGGATGGATGGATGGATGGATAAATGGGGAGTCTTCTTCACACACTTAGGTTAATTATGGAGTTCCACAGGGTTTCATGCTAGGACCAATTTTATTTACATTATACATGCTTCCCTTAGGCAGTATTATTAGAAAGCATTGCATCAATTTTCATTGTTATGCAGATTATACTCAGCTTTGCCTATCAATGAAGCCAGATGACGCACATCAATTAGTTTAAGTGCAGGATTGTCTTAAAGATATTAAGGCCTGGATGGCCTCTAATTTCCTGCTTCTAAATTCAGATAAAACTGAAGTTCTTGTACTTGGCCCGACAAATCTTAGAAACATGGTGTCAAACCAGATACTTACTCTGGATGGCATTACTTTGGCCTCCAGTAACACTGTGAGAAATCTTGGAGTCATTTTTGACCAGGATTTGTCATTCAATGCACATATTAAACAAATGCTGAAGCTAGAGCACTGATAGGGACTAGAAAGAGATAACATATTTCTCCCATATTGGCTTCTCTTCATTGGCTCCCTGTTAAATCTAGAATAGAATATAAAATCCTTCTCCTCACCTACAAGGTCTTCAATAATCAGGCCCCATCTTATCTCAAAGACCTTATAGTCCGATATCACCCCAACAGAGCACCTCGCTCTCAGACTGCTGGCTTATGGACTCGACACATGGGGAATGACAAACGACAGATGGGCCACATCGCCACTGGGGTGAAACCGAACATACGGGAAGCAATAGCGACGGCGGCATTGCGAATCGCGCTCTCACGTCACTCGTCTCCAAGAAATGTGATTGGTTATGAAACTGGAGGGATTTAGACATTTTCAAAGCAGTCCGTGTCAGACACGGCAATAAAGATGAGGAGTCAGAAGATTTTACTGGAACTGACAGAAATCGTGATGTTAAGTCTACTCTACAAAAGAATAAGACAACCTTGGGTTCATCCTATATTAGCACAAAAGTCCTCTATCCGTCTGTTTAACATTAGTCTTGCGCCAACACATTGCCATACGGTTGCCTTTTATGTGTAAATTGATAATCACTGCTTGAAGTGTCATATGATATAGGAACGTCAAACACAGGTAAAATGATGCTTTCCTTCATGCTGAAAATGGCTGCGGACTGCAGCGTGTAGCATACTCTCCGCTCATTGGTCAGTCAATGAAACCCTCACTGATTGGTTTAGTGCCACGCGACAGCGACAAAAGTAGAACATTTTTCAAATTTGTTGTGTCACATTGCCTGGTCGCGTGTGCACGTCTACGTGTACGAGCTCGAAATTTCACATGAACGAATGTCGCCGGTCGTTTAGCTGGAGGAGGGCAAGCGATTGTCGCCTCATCGCAGAAGCCCCATAGAAAATGAATGGAGAGCGAGCAACATTGCTCCCCGTGTGTCAAGCCCCTTACTTGTGGTTCCTAGGATACTTAAGAGTAGAATGAGAGGCAGAGCCTTCAGCTTTCAGGCCCCTCTTCTGTGGAACCAGCTTCTAGCTTGGATTCAGGAGACAGACAACCTCTCTATTTTTAACTTTCCTTTTTGATCAAGCTTATAGTTAGGGCTGGATCAGGTGACCCTGAACCATCCCTTAATTATGCTGCTATAGGCCTAGGCTGCTGGGGGGTTCCCATAATGCACTGTTTCTTTTCATTCACCTTATTTACTTTATTTATACTCCACTTTGCATTTAATCATTAATTGTTATTAATCTCTGGCTCTCTTTCACAGAATGTCTTTTTTTCTGTCCCCTCAGCACAACAGGTCACGGCAGATGACTGCCCCTCCCTGAACCTGGTTCTGCTGGAGGTTTGTTCCTGTTAAAAGGGAGTTTTTCCTTCCCACTGTCACCAAGTGCTTGCTCATAGGGGGTCGTTTTGACTGTTGGGTTTTCTCTGTATTATTGTAGGGTCTTTACCCACAATAGAAAGTGCCTGGAGGTGACTGTTTGTTGTGATTTGGCGCTATATAAATAAAATAGGGGTGGGACTCGATTAAAAAAATTAATCGAATTAATTACAAGCTTTGTAATTAATTAATCGAAATTAATCGCATTTTAATCGCATTTCAATATTTGACATGATAAATATTAATTTAGGTTTAGTTGATGAAGAAATCAATATACATAAGCTTAAACTTCAAAATTTTGTTTATTTTCCCACCAGTCTACTACACAGACCAACGAAGGGTGGAAGTGCTCCTGTGATAAGCAAACTCCTGAAATTAAAGTTAAGCATAATAACTGGATAGTTTTATTCAACATTAATGTCTCACTTGTTATAGTTGGAAATTAATCATTCTCTCAGCTGTATTCCTTGATGTTGAAATGTGTTATGCTTGTTTTAACAGCTTATTTTGAATTAAAGACCACAAAAAGGAGAAAAAGTTCGTTCTCCCTTTAAACAGCTGCTTTTACACAGCTGTGCTTCACACTCACGGTTGCTAGGCGACATGAGCTACGCAGAGGTGACGGCAGCTGATATGAAGGCTAGCCGCTCACTTCCGGCCTTTGTGGTGTTCGTGGGCTGCGAAAGACGTGGGCCGGGTCCTTCGCAGGATGCGGCCCCTAATTTGGACATTGTGCGTCGATATAATCTGTAAGCCGGGAACTCGCGCACTGAGAAACGTTCCACGGTGCAAAGTGCGATTAAAATGCGTTAAAAATTTTAACGCGTTAATTTCCCCGTAATTAATTAATCGAAATTAACGCGTTAAAGTCCCACCCCTAAAATAAAATTGAATTGAATTAAAATTAGAGACATGGTTCCTTTGACAGGTGTGCAAACATAGGCAGCTATAGCCAGCTGCTGACAAGCATCAACTCCACTAACTAGCATTATTGAATTGAACCAGTTGACTGTGTCAAGAACATTTGGTGCCTTTTCAAGCACTTTTAATGGAATTATTTGAGAAATAATATGACCTGTTGAGGGGTTACAGAGTGAAATGCTATTATACTAGTCTGTTACTGTCTGTGACTGACCTGTAGAGAAATATAGAAATATTTTGTGGACTGATGAAATTAAGATTGTCCAAGGGGCCCAGACAGTTTGTCAGATGACCCCCAAGCACTGAATTCACAGTATGCTCTGAAGACAGTGAAGCATGGTGGTGCAAGCATCATGATATTTGAATGTATCTCTTACTATGGTGTTGGGCCTATTTATTGCATACCAGGGATCATGGATCAGTTTGCATATATATCAAAATCCTTGAAGAGGTCATGTTGCCTTATGCTGAAGAGGAAATGCCCTTGAAATGGGTGTTTCAACAAGACAACTACCCCAACCACACAAGTAAGCGAGCAGCATCTTGTTCCAGACCAACAAAATTAAAGTTATGGAGTGGTCAGCCCAATCCCCGGACCTTAATCCGATAGAAAACTTATGGGGTGATAACAAAAATGCTGTTATTGAGGCAAAACCAGGAAATTCAGAGGAATTGTGGAAAGCTGTCAAATCATCCTGGGCTTGAATACCTGTTCACAAGTGCCAGAAGTTGGTTGACCCCATGCAACACAGTTGTGAAGCAGTTCTCAAAAACAGTGGTTATACAACTAAATATTATTTTAGTGGTTCACAGGAATGCTAATTTCTAAAGATTTTTCAGTTCATAAAGTGAATATTTGAGTTTATAAAGAAAAATGGATCACGTGATGCAACAAGCAGGTTAGACGCACGGTTACCGGTCTCCTCGCTGGAGTTAACTAAAACAATTTCTCTCGGTTGATCCTTTGCTAAAACTGGGGACTAAATTATCGCTAACCTAACCTGACGTGGGAGATGTCGCTGGAAGATTTTTTTTACTGTGCCTAAGAAAAGAGATACTCAGAAAAAGAACAACAAGTTGATGGCTAGTGAAGCGCTAGGTAACTCAGATGCTGAGCCGGAGCTAATTAACGAAGGGGAAGTAGACTCCTACACCAAGCCCCGTAAAGAGTCCACTTCCTCCATTAGCAATGACACAGTGGTTCAACAGGTGATGCGCAATATTGAGAAGATGCTGTACTCTAATCTTGCAAGTATCCTGAAACCAGTCACTGAGATGTCAGAAAAGCTAGACAAGTTAATGGACAGACGTGGGACGGTGGAACAACGACTATCTGACTTGGAGGATAATGCAGCGGCTAATGCACCACGACTTGAAACAGTGGAATCAGAGCTGAAAAAAGCAATGGAGAAACTAGAGAATTACGAGAACCAGAGTCGATGACAAAATATTAGAATTATTGGATTAAAAGAAGGTTTAGAAGGCAAGAACCCATGCGTGTTTTTTGAGAAATGGATTCCCGAGGTCTTAAACATGGACATGCAAGGAGAGCAGCTGAAAATAAAACGAGATCATCGTGCAGGACCTCCAACGAGACTCACTGGTAAACAAGGCCCGCGCGCAATCTTGGTAAAGCTTCAAAACTACACAGACAGACAGAGGATCCTACATGCAGCAAGAAACAAGGGCAAAATCATGATGGACGGTCAAGTAGTATCTTTTTACCAAGATTTTTCTGCGGAGGTCGTGATATGAAGACAGGAGTCTGCAGATGCATGCAGAAGGCTTAGGGAAGCAGGGATTAAATATAAAAATATCCATTTAAAGGTCTTCCCTTTAAATGGAAAACCGATCTCCCTATCCACAATGAAGGAAATCAATGATTACGTGAAAACACTTCTGACTGCCTAATGACTATAAATCCACCTGTAATCAGGTAAACAATATCAATTGTATGGACAATGAGCAATATACAACATTAAGCTAAAGTCTGCTCATCTTCTATTTAAACACATTTATATGTGGGCATTTTTCAGTTACCTGAGTTGCAATTATACTAATTCATAGATTGGTACCATTTACTGCCAAAGATAGTTACAAAGATACAGACGGAAGGATAGTTCTAGTAAAAGGAGAACTATATGGAGAATTAGTACTGTTAGGGAATATTTACGCTCCTAATATTTACGATGAGGACTTTTTTGCCTTCCTTATCAGTAAAATTGTTGAAATGGATTGCACAAACATTATAATAGGAGGGGATTTTAACTGTTATGTTCCCCCTCTCTAGATAGAAACCTCCCTCATAAAGATCAATCAAAATCTGGCAGAGCACTAAAAATTCTTCTTGAAATGTGTAATTTATTAGATGGGTGGAGATATATAAATCGCAATAAAAAAAAACTATACTCTCCACCCCACTTGTCATTCTCATGAATTGACTATATATTTATATCTGAACACCTATCCCATTTGATAGAACAGTCTGACATTGGATCCATTGCCCTCTCAGACCATGCTCCGGTTACACTGGAAATGCAATCCCTTAGACAGGTAGAACGTTCGTTCTCTTGGAAAATGAATGCACCATTGTTTCAAGATGATAATTTTACCAAATTCTTGGAAACACAGACAGACCTATATTTAGAAGTAAATGGTTGCAGTGACTCTGATCCAAGATTGGTGTGGGAAGCTTATAAAGCTTATATGCGAGGCATGATTACCTCCGCCAAGGAGGTTATGTTTTCGGTCGTGTTTGTTTGTCATTCTGTCTGTCTGTTTGTTTGTTTGTCAGCAGGATTACTCCAAAAGTTATGAACGGATTTCAATGAAATGTTGTGGAGTGGTTGGAAATGACAAGAGGAAGAACTGATTAAATTTTGGCGGTGATCCGGATCACGATCTGGATCCAGCAATCTTTTTAAGGATTCTTCACTATTGCGGGATAGGGGGTTATTGTTGTCTGGGAAAGATGAAAGATTATTTCACAGTATTTAGATACATGTATTACAGCGTCAGTGACCCTATGGCCTTGGCGGAGGTTTGTGCTCTCTGAGTGCTTCTAGTTATATCATAGTTATATCATATTCTAGTAAGAAGAAAAGAGAGCGCACTCAAGAACAATCTCATATTGAAAAGAAGATCAGAAATTTAGAGGAAGATTTTTATAGATCCAAATCGGATGGGGTGCATAAGGAGTTAAAAGAGACAAGATTACTGCTGTCTAACCTACTAACTAAGAAAGCTGAATCTGATATTTTGTTTGCCCGACAAAGACTGTTTGAATTTGGGACTAAACCAAATAGGTTCTTAGCCCGTCTTGCAAGAAACTCTCCTCAAAAAGCATTTATTTCTGCAATATTTAATGAGAATCAGATCTGTCAAACTAACAATAGGAAGATCAATGAATGTCTTCAGAAATTTTATGAAACGCTGTACACCTCAGAACTGTCTGAAGATACACTTATCAGTAGTAAATTCTTAGATCGATTACAGATGCCTCAGTTAACAGATGAACAGGCAAAACTGTTAGAAGGACCTGTTACAATAACAGAAATTGATAAAGCAATCTCCTCACTCCAGTCAGATCAAAGTCGAGGAGCTGACGGATTCTGTGTACAGTTTTATAAAAAGATGAAAAGCAAAATTAATAAATTTCTACAATGTATGTTTAATAAATCTTTTGTAGAGGGGGAACTCCCAAAATCTATGTATTTAGCACACATTATAGTTATTCCAAAAAAAGGGAAAGATCCAGAACTATGTGCGTCTTATCGCCCCATTAGCCTACTCGTGGTGGATTTTAAAATACTTTCAAAAATAATGGCTAATCGACTAGAAAGAGTGGTGACTGATATAGTCACTGCAGATCACACAGGGTTTATAAAAGGCCGTACATCATCAAATAACACAAGACGTTTAATTAATATTATTCATTACCTTAATTTTCATCAAATTCCAAGTCCTATAGTAACGATGGATGCAGAAAAAGCATTCGATCCTGTTGAGTGAAATTACATGTTTGACGTGCTGGAAAGATTTGGCTTTCAGTCAGGTTTTGTTAGATGGGTTCAGCTTTTATATAAAATGCCTGTAGCTTCAGTCTTAACAAATGGTTTAATTTCTGCTCAATTTCAGCTTAATACACTCTTAACCCAGATATTAATTGTAATTAAACGTTTTAGTAATCATTACTTATTCTTTCGTGTTTGGTAAAAATGTTGTCCCATTACTAAATCAAATTAGTTAACTGTACTTTTCTACACAAATATAGAGTGTAATGAACTTGTTAAGCAGAGATTACTAAAGATATTATGTTTTTGAAGTGAAGGGGCGGGGCATATTCAAACTCAGTCCTGCTGCAACATGCACCGTGGCAAGTTCAACGACTCCTGACTGGTAAGTGTGAAGAATAACTATTTTAAATAATTCTAGCTATTTCTTTGCTTAAAAGATAGCTGAGTTCCATGTGCAGATATAACTGAAAATTATAGTTACAGCCTACCGCCACCATTATCGACACTTTGGTAAAGTGAGGGGTTTTGGAATCGAAGTTAAATATCGCGAGTGGAGTGGCGAGCGCGAATGTTAGCATTGGCTTAGTGTTAGCATACTGACGAGTCTCAGTTTATAACGGACAGTTACTTTAGGAGAGATGTACTTTGCTGAAATAAACCTTTATTACACCAAGTTTAAGCCGAGTGTATCCTGTCTCTGAGGGTAATTTTTTTTAATCGAAAAAGCCGCTCCAGTAGTGTCAAGACAGCTAAATGCTATCGTTAGCTTAGCGTTTCACATCGTTCGTAACAGCATGTGCTTGTGTTAACCTAGTCCACGTTTTTTTTCTATACGGTTTCGTATGTACTGAAATGTAATGGTCGGACACAAAGGTTGAAATCTTGTATGACTAAAGAGCTGAAGCTGAGGTTATCGCCAGTTCTTCTTCTCCACCTCTGATCTCCAGACTCTTAAAATACAGAACTGACAACAAGTTAGAAACGTTATTAAACCTGTCAATTGTCTGCAGACAGAAGGGTAAGCCTAACTCATTTGGCAATATTTTAACTCTAATGTGAAATGGGAAAACAAAATTTTCAGGCTGAGAACAGAAATTTCAAAGGGAGACAGTATTTCAAAGTACCATATTTCCTTGATCACTGATGACATGGTTGTGGACAAGTGTGCTAAAATTTTTATTATTTTTTGTTCTTACAGGTCCGTGTGAAGATGCAGTGGAAGTGCAAATACTGTGAGTTTACATCAGAGAAAAGGGGTTACCTCTTAAAACATTACAGGCTAAAACATGGAAGCTACACCAGAACTGTACCATTTCCTTGCTTACACCAAGAGTGTTTATGCACATTTAAGTCCATCAGTGCACTTAGGGTCCACTTATCCAAAATTCACCAGAAAGACCAAGATGCACAACTGTGTGAAACACTGACCTTTCACTGTCAGTCCTGTGATTTTTCTGCTGCTTGCACAGAGGCAGTTTTTATCACTCACTTGCGGAGTACACATTTAAAAGTTAATCACAGAGTCCACTGTCCATATAATGGGTGTAACTTTCATACTACTGTGTACTCCACATTCAATGCACACAGAAGTAAACAGCACAGAACAGGCAATTGGAAGATGTTCAAACCAGAAATAGTGTCTGGTAGTGAAACCAATGAAGTGGCAGAAGAGGAACATGGGCCCCCAAACAACACTGTTGATTTAGAAGGCAGCGAAGAGTCCAGCAATGAAGAGCATCATGATCTTGGGAAACAGTTGGAGCACAACCTAGCTGCTCTTTTTTTAAAGATGCAAACCATCCTCCACATTCCACAAAGTTCTATCGATGAAGTTATACAACAGCTCCTACATTTAAGTGAACTGTCCCAACCACTGCTGCACAATTCAGTCAAGGACATTTTGAAGCTACACACAGATGTAGATGATTCAACTGTGAAACAGGTAGTCAGGGCTGCCTCAGAGAGCAATATCATACTAAAGTATTGTGGCAAGGGTGGCTCCTTATCAACCTCTAAAAGGAGAGCAGCATATGTAAACAAAAACTTTGATGTGGTTATGCCAGTTGAGTACTTTATTGCCAGGGAAAAGAAATCTAGTGCTGTATATGTTCCTATAAATGCCATGTTACAGAAAATGTTGAACAGGGCAGACATTTTAGATAAAGCTCTTCCAGTACAAAAACATGTGCCACATGAGTACAGTACATACAGAGATGGTTTGTACTGTAAAGGAAATGGCCTCCTTAACAGCGAGGAATTCAGAATCGCTGTTGGACTTTACACAGATGATTTTGAAGTGTCCAATCCATTAGGGACATCTAAGAAGAAACATAAAATGAGTGCAGTGTATTGGGTGCTTGCCAATGTGCCATCAAAATATAGGTCCACACTCCAGTCCATTCAACTTGCTCTTTTATGTAAAGCCTCTGATGTAAAAGAATATGGCTATGCTAAATTTCTTCATCCTCTGATCCAGGATCTGGTTTCTTTGGAGCAAGATGGCCTATATGTTGAGAAGTTGGGAGCATGTGTCAAAGGCACAGTGTTGTATGTGGCTGCTGATAACTTGGCTGCTCATTCTTTTGCAGGATTCTTTGAGAGCTTTGGAGTGGACAAGTTCTGCAGGTTCTGCATGGCAACGAGGAGTGAGATCCAAGACAAGGAGGTAAGCTCGGGCTCTTTTGAACCCCGAACTGCAGACATTCACAACAAACAGGTACAGGAGGTACAGCAGGATCCCACTTTGGCAAAACAGTATGGTGTAAAGGGACGATGTGTACTAACTGACAGTCTGGAGCACTTTCATGTTGCTCGTGGCTATCCCCCTGACATCCTACACGACCTTTTTGAAGGGGTTGTTCCTGTTGAGTTATCACTCTGCATTTCAGAACTGATTTCTAAGAAATATTTCACATTAGAAACACTGAACCATGCTATCAAATCTTTTGCATATGCTTTTCATGACAAAACTGACCAGCCTCAGCCTATTGCCCAAGGCTTCTCTACCAAAGGGACCATAGGTGGAAATGGCCATGAGAACTGGGCTCTAATCAGGTTGCTCCCACTTCTCATTGGCCATAAAGTGCCTGAAGGGGACGATGCCTGGAACGTTCTGATGCTCCTTAAAGATATTGTTGAATTGGCTGTAGCAACAAGGCACACTGAAGAGTCTATACATTTCTTTGACTGCAAAGTGTCAGAACACAGAGAACTGTTGCAAACTACATTCCCAAATTTCAAATTGCGTCCAAAACACCACTTCATTGAGCATTATCCTGAGATGATTAAGGCATTTGGCCCACTGTCAGATGTCTGGACAATGCGTTTCGAGGGAAAACATAAATTCTTCAAGCGGGTCATTCGTAATGCACACAACTTCAGACATGTGGCACTTACACTGGCTGTAAAGCATCAGAAAATGATGGCTTACTGTTTGGACACAAGTTCGTTTTTCATGCCCTCAGTTGAGCTGGACAAAGTTACCACAGCACTGATCACATCTTTCCCCGAGAATGTCCAACAAGTTTTCTGCAAGAGAGTACCCCAGCTTACAAAGGTTCTGGTTGCATCATCAGTCTCTGTAGATGGAATTAGATATTGTGCTGATATGATACTCTCTGTCGGTTCATGTTCAGGCCTCCCAAATTTCAAACAGATCAAGCAGATTGTGGCAATAAACACAGAGATCTTGTTTGTGTGCAATACAATGACGGCATGGTACCATGAACATTTCAGATCATTTGAACTCTGTGGCAGCGCAAATCCCTCTTTGTGTGTGGTGGAACTAAAAGAGCTGAATGATGTTTTCCCTCTGTCAGCATACAGATTTGGAGAAAATTCAGCAGTGACACTCACTCGCTATATTCTGTGTTGAGAAACCACAAGTGTTGTCAGTACTAGCATTGCTCTGGATAGAGTCTAAATGTAAGCCTAATTGGTAATTTTGTATCTTTTTTGATAAGCCATATGTTAAACTGAATATCTATGTCTTTGTGTATATATTTCTAATAAGCTATTTTTTTTATTTCCAAGATGGCAGCACACCAGAAGATGACCTTGAGAGTAATTTTCACAGAGACAGATATAAGAAAGGTTGTTCTGAATACAAGACCTACTACAGTGGAGGATTTGATAGGCAAGCTTAAAGAATCACTGGGACTTAATTTCAACTTCAGTCTCCAGTACCAAGATCCTGAATTCAATTATGAAGTGTGCAATCTGACAGATATCGAAGATCTTCCTGAAAAACCAACAGTCAAGGTCATCCCTCTACTTGAGTTGGTATCTGTCTCAACATCTGAAGAAATTTTGAGTGGCACACCCAGTGTAGCAGATACAGAGATCCTCTCTACATCCTCGCAGGAGCGACAGAAACAGTGGCCAGATTGTTTTGATATCCCAGATTTTTCTGTTGATGTAGCATATAGACTTAGGCAAGCAGATCTTCAGTTTCTTCGTGATGGTACGCACCTGAAAGTAACAAAAGAGCTGAAACATGAGATTCTTGAAAGATTGGCAGAGAGCATGTATAGTTACACAGCATACCCAAATAATGCTCAGTTCGAAAGTGTTGCACAAGCCCTCATAAGCAAGCACCCCTCTCTCCAGGAGCGAGGCTCAACCAGTCGCTGTAGCGGCTGGAAAAATAGTCTAAAATTTAAAATGGCTAATTACAGAACAAAGCGCAGAAGATCAGGGTGCCTTGATGTAGCAGTAAATGCAGGGAAACGAGGAGGGCATTCAACTGAAGGAGAACCAGCCAACAAGAACATCAAGAAGGCAAAGAAAGGCGAGATCAACTTCTTACCCAACTTTCCAGACGGATTTAATCAGGTAGCCCTTGAGGGTGCCCGCAAAGACTTGGTTAATGAAATGCAGAAGAGAACACCAAATGGACAGCTTGTAAAAGAGAAGATGGATCTGACGTTTGCATTGAGAAGAAAAGAGGTGGTGGAGTCAGAACCTGCCGTATGTGAGATGGTGGAACGTTGGCCTGCTCTTTTCACAGAAGATCAGGTTAGTTCATTCATGAATAAAATAATGAGAACTTTTTTTTTTAAATATGTGTCTGTGTTTCTCTTAGGAAACTGCCTTTATAAAACCTAAAAATATTTATCTGTTAGCCATTCCCACTGTCAGCAAAAAAAAAAGTAATTTTACCATGCAGGACATGGTAGTTGCTATCTACAGCTGCCTTTATCTTTTTTTGGTAAGGAATATTGTATATTGAGTTGGTCGTTATTGTGAAATCAACACCCTGATGCAGAACTCTGATTTCAGATTATTCTGAAGAGGTTTATCATCTATTAATTCCCTATTCACGGTACGCTATCCTGCTTATTAAAAGGTTACTTGCCAACAAAAATATATAATTTGACACAAAATATTAATAGTCTGTTTATATGTAGCAATGGTCTGCTACACAAAAGTAACACAATACTACAAACAATCAGGGCAGTAGAAAAGCAACTCCTGTGTTGTGTGCGGTACAAAGTTTTTGTTAAAGAAGTTTGACTAGAATAACTGAAATATCCCCAAATTTAAAGTGTTAAGTGAGTGAGTTGAAGGGGGCTTTGTGTTTTACAGCTGACCATGTCCACACCTGTGCAATTTTTATTGCTGTCCTCACTCTGGTGCTTCCACCTTCAGTTATTAGCTGTAAAGATGTAATATTGGAGCATTTTCTGTATTTTGCAGGTATGCATGGAGTTCAACAGGATTGTTGGCAAGAATCTCAAACAGGAATTCTATGAGAGCATTGATCGGCACAGTCCTCGTCTTATCGAGATTTTTCGATCCAAGAGAGGGAACATTGGCCAAATGTTGACACAGCTTTCCCAACAAACAAAGGTTGGTCCTATTAATCACTTGCATTGTGTGCAACAGCTCATGTAATGACTTGGCTTTAAGTCCAACTGTATTTATTTTCATGCTTCACATAGATTGTTGAAATGATTAAAAGATTTTGAATTTAGGGATGGAAAAACAAGGCTGAGTTTCTGAACTTCACTTAAACTTTCAGAGAACTTCAGTAAAACCTGCTAGTTCTTCTCAGTGTTAAGGGTGTTACTGTCTCAGTGGGTTAATTAACCATGAGCCATGTATTTCTTAAATTTTAGGGAATGTGCCTTCAAAAGTCCTTGATTACCATTAGGGATGCACTGATATTAAAATGTGGGATGATATCGATACCCGATATTAATATTGCTGTTATGGCAGATAACTGATAATGTATACAATATATATATTTCACTACCCTTTCGACACCTTGGAAAAAACAAAACAATCCCACAGCTGACATTGATTCTCTGCTTCAGATGAACTCCTCACAATCTTGCGCTGCATTGCTGTCACATGACCAAACAAATACCACATGACCAACCTCCTCCCCTGCCCGTCCGGAATCAAATGACAAGAAGATGGAAATAGATATGGGTTGTTAATATTGGCCCAGTTTTGTTTATCGGACCAATACTCACATGTTAACAAATGACTAATATTGGCTGATACCGATGTTAATGCCGATATATTGTACATTCGTAATAACGATGCTTAAGAAGATGTGGGGACTTTATATTTTTTGATACAATCAATTGTGCTTAGTTACTTGCTTATTTTTGTCATTTTACTGCCCAAAAGACTGCAGAGCCAACTGATATTCGAACACTGGTGCTCAGAGGACTTCCTGTTATCCTTGGTGACAACCCCACAGACTTCTACAAACCAGCCTTTGTAAGTAATTTTACTTAAAGACTACCTAAAGGAACAATAACAACTCAATCTTGAATTTTCACTCTTATACACGGTTCTCATGGGTCTTTGAAATACTTTAAATTCTTTAATATTTACTTTGCAATAATGTTTTGCAGCTGTGTTGTATGACCTATTTATCCAAAGTCAGTGTATTACTTGAATTAAGTGCCATTTGACACGGCCCCCGGTTTGGAGAAGCAGCAGAGGTACTGGTGTAGGAAACTAAGCAATATACTGCTGTGATCAGTGTTTATAACAACATTATTTTAGCCACCTAAAAAATCTAGATCAGTGAAATGTACACTATACACAGAATATTTTCACTGCATTACCTTACTGTCAGTCAGACTTCTGACATAAAATTACTTTTATATAAGTTGTATATAGATTTCTCCTGCCAAACTTCATAGACAAAATCTGTTTACTTTGCTGAACAGAGGAACGGCTCTTCTACTGCTGCCTCAGTCTGTTCGATTGTGTTATTATTTGATTGGTTTGGATTCACTAAAATCACACAGTAGCACACATTTAAGGATCAAGGACATGCTAGACTAACAACTCTTGTGTTCTGTGAGGTAAAATTACTAATTTTTCCTATGGCATTTGGTTGGCATGAAGAGAGTGCTGTAACTTAATTTTCTAGTCAGATAGGTCCGTTGGACAGCAGTTTGAGATGCTGAAAATAGTATGCGTCCACTAAAACTGATATAAATTTTTTGACTTATCTAAAAATACAAGTTGCAGCAGTACATTGCTTATCTACCTACACTGATCCACCTGCTGCTTCTCCAAAGTGGGGAAAGGCTGACCACCATCTACTGTAGGTAAGTATGCTGACCATCTGTAAGCACCTCATGCAACCCACTTTAAAGGGATAGTTTTTTTTTTTTTTTTTTATATATATATCTTAATTTATATCTTATGCTATGCTGTGTTGGGTTCATGTCAGGATTTGGGCATAGACAGACAGGCGTGGGAAAACAGATGGCAGTTCCAGTGATTGAAGAAAACTTGTGAGCATAGTTTTAAACAATTCAAAGGATAAGGTATTGTTCCACTTAGCACTAGCACATGAAGATGCTGGATAGATGTTCTTTTGTGGAGCTCCAACTCATTCAACATTTACACTAGGAAACTAGGGCTGCATAGCATGATAAAACAGATATGACAGAAATTTCAATTTGATTGTGGAAGTTATTTTTTTTTATCAATTATTGATGGTCACTGAAATATCACTGTTGTGCTCTTGTCATTTATAAAGGACTCAGATGATGATGACTCTTTCCGCAACATTGACATTGGGATCCTCCTTGTTGAACCTGAAGGTGCTGTGCCCTCATCCTCCCTGCATCTCAGTCCAGCCTCACTAAAAATTGTCATTGAGGGAGAAGTGGTGATGGACAACATTCAAGACCTGCCAAAAGCTATGTGTCTTCTCTTTGGACTTGCATATGCAATGCATCTCAGTTACCCCATTTCTATGAAGTTCACGTTCCAGTTCATCCAACAGGTATTTCTTGAGCTGGGCCACGTTGAACTAAAACCAAAGTTACAAACATTGAAAAACCAGCTTGCGATGTAACGAAATGTCTTGTGTGTTGTCAGTGAACAGTCAGGGGGTTGAAAATATACTCAATGCAGATGGAGTTGATAAAGTTGCTCTTATCTAATGCAGTTCAGTGCAGCAGTACTGCCACAACTTTTATTTCTTAAGAAAGTTTGTAATGTTCAGCTTACAGTGTTATAAGAGACATCAGTGTCCAGCCACTTGTACTCTAAAAAACAGGATTTAGAAGTGTATGCTCAGGGCTCCATAGTAATATTTAGTTGATACAGTTAAAGGAAAATTCAGCACTTTTCATGTAAACGTCCAGTTTGTGTTGATGGTAAATGTAGTCATTTGAAGCAGTAAATTCAAAATAATGTAATTCTTCCTCAACAGCAACATTACTGCTTATTTTACAGGTTTTTTCAGTCAATAGCAGCACAGGAATTTATTGCTTCAGTTGATTACATTTACTAACAACACAGACTGTACATTTACATAAAACATGCAAAATCTTCCCTTAAACATAGTTGATCTGTTCATTTTCCAAGTTGGAGATTGTGTCCTATTTTAAGGTGTCCAGTTTTTTCAAAAGGATGCAAATATTTTTGTTGAATGCTGCTGCATTTGTATTCCTTCTCTAAACATGTTAGAATTGAGTTCAAGCACATATGCCTATTTTTACTTGCCTTTTGTATGGCAAACTTTTTTTTGAATGGCTACTGTTTTGATACTTTTTTATACTTCTGAAAAACATGACAAACTACAGTTAAAATTGTCTTTTGCGTAAGTATTCTGCAAAAAATAAAATATTGGAATGTTGAAATGTATTTGATTTATTCTCTTTACAATTTAGTGTTACATTCAATACAACTTGAACATAAAAAGGGTAATAGGAAGAGGGTAAGAGGAAATGTTATTAATTATATTAACAAAATATAAATAGCTTTAAATGTTAAATTGCTTATTTGCTTTACAGTTTAGCTTAAAAGTAATTTTCACTCTTAATCCAAATTAGTTGAGTTTACTAGAAAATCGCGTGGAAACTCGTTGCCTTAAACCATTCTAGTTTTTACACAAAGATGAAACTAAACATGTTTAGTTGTGTTAACTTAGAACCTTAGTGCAATGTATCAAACATGTTCAGTAGTATTTACTAAAATTGATTAGCTCACATAAATAGGAAGAAATTTATATGAGGTAATCAATTTTAGTTAAGACTACTAAACATGTTTAGTTGTGTTAACTTAGAACCTTAGTACAATGTATCAAACATGTTTAGTAGTATTTACTAAAATTGATTAGCTCACATAAATGGGAAGAAATTTATATGAGGTAATCAATTTTAGTAAAGACTACTAAACATATTTAGTTTCATCTTTGTGTAAAAACTAGAATGGTTTAAGGCAACGAGTTTCCACGCGATTTTCTAGTAAACTCAACTAATTTGGGTTAAGAGTGTAGAGGTACAGCTCAAGGATCACCATTATCACCTCTGCTGTTTTCTTTAGTAATAGAACCATTCGCAATTGCTATCCGGCAATCCTCTACTATTCAAGGAACAGTTATAGGGACAACAATGCATAAAATTCTATTGTACGCGGATGATATTCTTTTGACATTAACAGACACATCAAACTCAATACCTGAACTAATTAGCTGTGTGAAAGAATTTGGTCAAATTTCTGGATATAAGGTTCATTTTACAAAATCTGAAATTATGCCTCTTGGTTTTTCATCCAATTATGAACCTGACTTTGTAAAACCTTTTTGCTAGGCACCCGGAGGATTTACATATCTGGGGGTTAAAATAACACCCAAAATTAGTCAACATTATGCTGAAAATGTTAACCCCATGATAAAACATATTAAGGTTAGGATGGTGGGTTTGAAGAGGCTTCCTATATCCTTTCTTGGCAGAATCAATCTTATCAAGATGATAATTCTTCCCAAAATTATTTATCCTTTATTTATACTTTTCATATCTCTGAAGAGAAACAACATTAAAGACATAAACAAAGCTTTATCTGACTTTATATCGGCTGGCAGGAAACCTAAGATTAAACTTGATGTTTTACAATTACCCAAAGAACAAGGAGGATGGGGCCTACCTAACATTACGAAATATATAACCTCAATGCAAGCTAGAATTATTTCAATATGGGCAACCGTTCAACCTAAACCACCATGGTTTGAGATTGAAGCAACTTTCTCTAAACCACACTCTCCTATTAATTTACTTGATAAACGCTGGAGAGAATTACCAACTATAGTGAAAGACTAATTTCCTAATAAGATTTCCTAATTACTAATGTGTGTAATACCTGGATTTCTCTACGGAAATTATTTGATGCTAAACATAAACTAAATTGTTTAACAACACTGAAGGATAATCCTGATTTAGCTGGAGGGGGCAGTGGATCTAATTTTCAGAATTGGTATGAAGCTCGAATTTACCACATGGATGAGCTTTGGCATAGGGGAAAATTCAAAACATTCGAATCTTTACAGACCACATATAAATTACAAACGAAGACATTTTATAAATACCTTCAGCTCAGACACTATACATATATTAAAATGGGTACTCTCAATTACCCAGAGGACTTTAACTTATTAGAAAAGACTCTTCTTCATAGTCTTAAACAAGATCACTTTGTATCCAAATTTTATGCCAAGCTGCAACAACTCAATACAGACAGACTATCGTTTCTAAGGAAATCATGGGAGATACAGCTGAAAACAATAGACATGGAAATATGGGAGGAAATTTTAATTTTACCCTCAAAAACATCCATATGTAACGGATTCAGAGAAACACAATATAATATCTTACAAAATGTTTATATATCCCCGCATATGTATAGTAAATACACAACAGGAGCCTCACCAAACTGCCCAAAATGTAAGACTACTTTAGGAACAAGATTTCACTGCCTTTGGGAATGTGAAAAAGGTTCAACACTTTTGGCAAAAAATATGCGCTGAGGTCAGTGTGATAATCAAGCAGCAACTACAGCCTAATCCAATATTATGTTTATTGGGATTTATCCCTAAATCACTAAGATCACATAAGGATACTGTACATTTTTTTGCTTATGTTAGGCCGGAAGGCTGTTATGACCAAATGGGTGGGCCGTCTACCCAGCGTTTTGTGTTTAGTTTTATTTTCCCTGAGTTTTGTTGTTTCCCAGTTTGTTTTGATACTTTTGTTCCCTTTGTCCCGGTCTCCCCTGCTTCCATGGTCTTGTCTGTTTTGTCATTTTGTCTTGACCCTGACCTCCTGTGTTTTCATGTTGAGTTTTTCCTAGTGTTGTGACTGGTCTGCGTCTCTGTCCCACACTGAAAAAAAAAGTTTGTTCAATTTACTTGATTGTATGGTGTACATCGGTCCCACACAATGCGAATAAGTAAAACTGACTTAATTTCCCTCATTCCCTCAAGCACGTGCTGCTTGTCAAACCAACATATTTAATTTACATAAGATTACTTTAAAAAATTATGTTGAAAATACAAACTTTTTATCTGTTACCATTATGCAAATATATTATGTGGTATCAATATCTTTTTTTATGTCTCAGCAACAATATTTTGATGGATAACACCAACTTATTTTTGATTGCCAGGATTACTTAACGGAATTGTGTAATGTAAAGGCTATGTAATCATGTTCCTGGAACACATGTTACAGCTTTAAATTCTACTTAATTTTTTCAAATTAATTTATAAAAATGCATACCTTAATGTGAAAAACTAAAATTAAATATAAACTAATCTCTGACCAAGAAAAGGCAAAGAATACAAGTGCTGCTGAACAATTCACCTTTATTAAACAGAAGTAAAAGCAGAGAGCTGCCATGAACAATCCAAAAATTACAGCCACAAAACCTTTTACACCTTTTGGTGATTTTAGTCTTCACTGCAAATACAACTGGAAAAACAATTTAAAACATTTGTAAACATATTACAAATAAATAAAAAGTGCCTATAAATGATCCCACCATCTCTTACATATAAATTTTGTTTAACATTTGTAAAATTAAAAGGAATAAAACGAAACTAAACCTTACCACAAAAAAGCAACATATTTTTGAATAAACAGGTTTAATGATGCGTAACTTGTTTTTTATTTAAGATTTCTAAAATTCCTGTTACACTGAATTTTAAAAGCAAGAAACAAAGCAACAATCTGCTATGAATGTCAGTGAATGTCACAAGCATAGAACATGTGTACCATTTAAAAGAACTTCATCTTAAATTAAGAGAAAAAAGAAGCAGCAAGCTGCTAAGGATTGCATATCCTAATACATCTTTTGTATTTAGCCATTAAAACTACCAGCAAACACTTTAATGACATTGTTAAATAACTGAACCTGAACACCTACACGAATCTTTTTGAACATGACATGAAAGTTTTATAACAATGTTTTTTTTTTGTTTTTTACATATTTGCGAAAACTGTCACTATGTCATGTCAGTGTTAAGATAATGCATGATAGGACAGAGCTTATTTTTTTTTCAGATTATCTGTCTCATGTTATACTGTAATGACTTAGGGACAGTTTAAACAAATATGTAATTTTTTTTTTCATAAGTTACTTACTGCAGCTTCAAGGTTGGCCCAGAACATCTCTCTAAAATCCCTCAAACATTTCTTGGAAACATTGGAATACAAAAAGGAAAAATACTTTTATCCTGCAGTGGAGTCATGAGGAGTAGAGGAAAAAAAAAAGAACAACAAACCTTGAGGATTACAACATTACTGAATAGAAAATGAAAAAAAAAATTGCACAAGTGCAGTCTTTGACTCCTCACTCAAAGAGGCGGTTTTTGAGAGCTAGCACCTTGTTGGAGAGTTTACCTCCATCCAGTTCCATGAAAATCTTCTGGAACACCTCAAAAGTGTAGCGAAGGTCAGCAGGATATGCAAGGTTCAGTGCATATATTAGTCCAAATAGCATCACCACAGCAAATGCTATATTATCCAAATTAGTCATCACCCTGATGCCTTCAAGGACAACTCCAATCTCCTGTTCATCTGCTGAAGCCTCCTCTTTAAGAAGATAAGTTCCAACAGTGGTGTCTTCAATGGCCTCATTGATGGCAGCCTCATCCATGCCCTATGTAGAAAGAAGACATTAAGTTATTTCATGCCAACCCACACGTGAGTGTGTATCATATATTATATATATATTAGGGGTGGGACTTTAACGCGTTAATTTCGATTAATTAATTACGGGGAAATTAACGCGTTAAAATTTTTAACGCATTTTAATCACACTTTGCACCGTGGAACGTTTCTCAGTGCGCGAGTTCCCGGCTTACAGATTATATCGACGCACAATGTCCAAATTAGGGGCCGCATCCTGTGAAGGACCCGGCCCACGTCTTTCGCAGCCCACGAACACCACAAAGGCCGGAAGTGAGCGGCTAGCCTTCATATCAGCTGCCGTCACCTCTGCTAGCTCATGTCGCCTAGCAACGTGAGTGTGAAGCACAGCTGTGTAAAAGCAGCTGTTAAACGGAGAACGAACTTTTTCTCCTTTTTGTGGTTTAATTTTAAGTCTTTAATTCAAAATAAGCTGTTAAAACAATTATAACACATTTCAACATCAAGGAATACAGCTGAGTGAATGATTAATTTCCAACTATAACAAGTGAGACATTAATGTAGAATAAAACTATCCAGTTATGATGCTTAACTTTAATTTCAGGAGTTTGCTTATCACAGGAGCACTTCCACCATTTGTTGGTCTGTGTAGTAGACTGGTGGGAAAATGAACAAAATTTTGAAGTTTAAGCTTATGTATATTGATTTATTCATCAACTAAACTTAAATTAATATTTCTCATGTCAAATATTGAAATGCGATTTAAATGCGATTAATTTCGATTAATTAATTACAAAGCTTGTAATTAATTCGATTAATTTTTTTAATCGAGTCCCACCCCTAATATATATATATAAATAAAACATACATACACATAGATACACAAAAAAACAGATACATAAAAAAACAACATACATACAGTGGGTACGGAAAGTATGCATACATTCAGACTCCTTTAAATTTTTCCACTCTGTTTCATTGCAGCCATTTGCTAAAATCTAAAAAGTTCATTTTATTTCTCAATGTACAATCAGCACCACATCTTGACAAAAAAAAAAAAAAAAAAAAAAAAAAAAAAAAGAACTGTAGAAAATTTTGCAAATTTATTAAAGAAGAAAAATCGAAATATCACATGGTCATAAGTATTCAGACCCTTTGATGTTCACAGAGCTCTGTGACCAAGCACATTAATAGAGAGGCGAAGGGAAGGAAAACATGTGGTAGAAAAAGTGTACAAGCAATAGTGATAACCGCACCCTGGAGAGGATTGTTACACAAAACCCATTCAAAAATGTGGGGGAGATTCACAAAGAGTGGACTGCAGCTGGAGTCAGAGCTTCAAGAACCACCATGCACAGACGTATGCAGACATGGTTTCAGCTGTCGCAGTCCTCGTGTCAAGCCGCTCTTGAACAAAGACGGCGTCAGAAGCGTCTCGCCTGGACTAAAGACAAAAAGGACTGGACTGCTGCTGAGTGCTCCAAAGTTATGTTCTCTGATCAAAGTCAATGTTGCATTTCCTTTGGAAATCAAGGTCCCAGAGTCTGGAGGTAGAGAGGAGAGGCACAGAATCCACGCTGGCTGAGGTCCAGTGTAAAGTTTCCAGTCAGTGATGGTTTGGGGTGCCATGTCATCTGCTGGTGTTGGTCCACTGTGTTTTCTGAGGTCAAAGGTCAACGCAGCCATCTACCAGGAAGTTTTAGAGCACTTCACGCTTCCTGCTGCTGACCAACTTTATGGAGATGCAGATTTCATTTTCCAATAGGACTTGGCACCTGCACACAGTGCCAAAGCTACCAGTACCTGCTTTAAGGACCATGGTATCCCTGTTCTTCATTGGCCAGCAAACTCACCTGACCTTTAACCCCATAGAAAATCTATGGACTATTGCGAAGAGGAAGATGCGGTACGCCAGACCCAATAATTCAGAAGAGCTGAAGGCCACTATCAGAGCAACCTGGGCTCTCATAACACCTGAGCAGAGCGACAGACTGATCGACTCCATGCCACGCCGCATTGTTGGAGTAATCCAGGCAAAAGGAGCCCCAACTAAGTACTGAGTGCTGTACATGCTTATACTTTTCATGTTTATACTTTTCATGTTTATACTTGTCAGTTGGCCAATATTTCTAAAAATCCTTTTTCGAATTGGTCTTAATATTCTAATTTTATGAGATACTGAATTTGGGGTTTTCATTAGTTGTCAGTTATAATCATCAAAATTAAAAGAAATAAACATTTGAAATATATCAGTCTGTGTGTAATGAATGGATATAATATACAAGTCTGACTTTTTGAATGGAATTACTGAAATAAGTCAACTTTTTCATGATATTCTAATTTTATGACCAGCACGTACATGTGTGTGTATATATATATATATATATATATATATATATATATATCCCCACACTCACACACTTACCACATACTCCCGGATGAGGTGGTCAGGATTTTCTCCCATGTAGACACACACTCCCTTAATGACACACTCGCGTCCAGCATCAACATCTTCACACTGGAAAGAAATTAATGCGATTAGCATCTTTCAGGCTTTGTGCTCGACTATAAAGTTTAATAATGTACATTACACAAATGCTCTTAAAGTAAAGGTATACAAACTAATGAAGTTAAAGTGAAGGTTTAAACAAAAACAAGCAGATGTAATAATACAAGATAGGAGCATTTATCACAAGGAAACTTTTTTTCTCTCCCACATTTAGAAAAAAAAATCTTTGTCCAAAAAGGTTCCTAGTTGTGTTATGAGTGTTAAGGCTTTATCACTTACATCATCCATTTGTGCCACAATTTGTTTCAGCTTTTGTCCAAGCTGTCCTCCTCTTCTTTTGAAGAGCATCACCAGGTTGCCAAAATGGAGATCCAGCTGAGACAAGAACTTTGACTGAAGTGGGATGGTGGTAATTCTCTTAAACTCAGCGTTGATCTGAAAAAATGAGCACAAAGGAATGAGCTTCAAAGTTTAACACCTGGAAGAGGGCCACAATCACTCCTGCTGCAGAAGTGGGCTGTCAAATTAACACCACTTCCAAAAAAGAAAACCCTGTATGAGACAAGCCTTACCTCACGGATGTCAAATAAAGCAGGCCATCTTGCCATGAAAGCCTCCACCATCGGTGCATCACGAACAATTTCATGTCTTCTGTATGCAAAAGTTTTCTCCATCTTGAGTTTAACCAACTCTCTGTTGTTCCTCTTCTTTATGTCCAAGAGTAAAGCTTTCCGCATCGCCTCTAGACTTTCCTCAGTTTCTTCTGATGGATATGTTGGGCAAAAGTTCACTTCTGCCCTCTTTGCTTTTTTGACACCAAATGCTGCACTGCATCTTCCAACAGGTTTGTTCTTTAAAGAGTTTACAGTCACCTCTGGGCACCCCAGTTTTCGTAGCAGGGTTCGATAGTTGGCGAGTTTATATTTCAAGCTGGTCTTCCATCCTCCACATCCAGTGTCAGAGCATCTCTCAGTTAGACAGGGATGCTTCTTGATCAGACTCTGAGCAACTTGATCCATTTCTTTGTCACTGACATACACTTTATACTACACAATTTCCTGCACCAAACCATCAAGGATGGCTGACTTCAACTTCGGCTCTGGAATAAGTACAGTTCCATTCTGATTGTATGCCATACTTGCCTGCTGAAGTTTTAATTCAGCATCGTAGGGAAACTTGGGCACATAAAAGACAGCAGGCCAAGAAGACCGTGAGCTTGTTGACTCACTTGATGACAACACATCTGTGTCCACAGATCCATCAGAGAGAAAGGAGGAGTGGTTAACAGAGGAAGCACTGGGGACTTCGGAGTCTTGGACAAGATCAAGAACAATAGAATCCTCATGCTGCATAGTAGTGGGCCTTGACATGTCAGTTACTTTGAGAGTTCCTTTGTCTGCCACTTCTGAAATTGAGGTAAGGTTAAGGAACTCATTCCCAAACAAGGAGTCCATAAACTGAAGTCTGATATTGCCCTGAAGACCACACTGTCTTTTGACTTCACCAATGAGATCCTCAATTGATTCAGGCGGTCCATTGGAGAGAGTGAGCCTTTGACATGTTCCATCAGTCAAGACAATCTTTAGGATCATTGGAGTCCCCATTTCAACTAGTTACTCTGTGGACAGAAATTACAAATCAGTCATCCAGAAAGGATCATTTCAGTATTTAAAGTCTTTATCAAGTTACCTATACCCAACAGTGTGCAAAGTTGTAAAAGTTGGACATTAAAGAAAAATAAATTAGATCTAATGAAATACATGTGACTGGATTTATTGGTTGAATTACAAGTCAAAATATCGCACTCATCTGCACACCTTGTATTTCTATGTGTCTTTTCAAAGTCACCATGCGGACTGATCCAATCTTGTAGTCAACCAGCGGATAAGTATCAAGGAGTTCACTGAGTGAAACGAGCATGAACATTCTTGTGGATACTGGGTTGAGCTCAAAAGCTCTGTAATGCTCTCTGTACCAGCCACCAAGCTCTCTGACAATGTAGAATATGTTGTGGTTTACAATGCAGATGTGGTTTATTTCACAGAATTCTGGTAATCCACCTACTGCCTTGTGGGCCAGTACCATTCCCTTCCTGTAAGTTATGCCCTTTATTGTGACACACTGTGCAAGGTCGACCTCTACTTTGTCAGGGAATCTATGCCTAATGACTTTAGCTATGTCTTCTGTAAGCAAATCCACTGGAAACGTCGTTACAGTTGAGACCTCTAGTTCAGACTTGCCAAGAGATGGGGAGCTCAGATGGTAAGCTATCATCATCTGATGCTTTGAGGCTAATGAGAGAGGTACATTTTTGAAGCAGCTTGTGTGTCTGATGACCTGCTTAAAAAAGCTATGCTTAGCTTCAAAACGCATTGTCCAATGCTCAACAAGTGGACCAAAAAACCTAATCATCTGGGGATAATGCTCCAAATAATGGTGTTTGGGTAGTAGCTTGACGTCAGGGAACAGTGCCTGATATCTCTGTCTATGCTCTATGATTTTGCTTTCCAAAAAAGCCAGTGAGTCATTGCTATGCACAGGGGAGACAACAAGTTCTGTGATATCCTTCAGATCCATGAGAACAAGCCACGCAGGCTCATCCTCAGGCACAAGTGATCCAACTAAAAAAGGCAAGAACTGGAGCAAGCTCCAGTTTTCATGTGCATTTCCTCCAACTGTTTTTGTGCTAGAGAAAGTTTGTGACACTACATGAGGTCTGTTTGTCTTATCTGACCATCGATAGGGGAACTTCAGTATCGCATTGTTTAAGTCGGCTAATGTGAAAAACTTCTTAGATACAAGCACAATCAAGCAATGAGCCAACTCTACTGGGATTATACCCTCAAAAACATCGTGGGCAAGATCAGGCGGATAACCAAATATGACATGAAAGTGGGACAGATTTTTTGAGAAGACACATTCTCTTTTAACTCAACAGCTTGCACCTGTGTCTTGAGCTTGTTTGACATGGACCTGGTGCAGCTCCTTGTTTCTTAGCGGGAAAGCACCAGATGCAACAGAATATAACTGAATATCACTACCCTTCCCTATGCAAAATCTGCAATAGTGTTCTACAGAAAAACTTTGTAGAAATCCTGCAACACTGTGTGCTCCAAGGTTGTCTGCAACTACACTTAAGACTGTACCTTTAACTGACTCTCCTAACAGTGGAACAAAAATGCCATGTTCCTCAAGATTTTTCAGATCTTGCAGAAGAGGTTCCAATATTTTGTCATAACCATAGGCTTTAACATTTGTGGTTTTGCACAACACTGCCAAGTAGATGGATGATAGGGAGGAATGAGATCCTGGAGGCAAGTTAGCCAAAACCCAATAAATGGCACAAAGCTTGTGTTGCTTTCGTGAGGTACCAAGTGGGTTGCAGACTTCAAAGTCATCCACATAAAAACGTAGAAAAAGCCTAAGTGTCTCTCCAGAAAGGAAACAATTTTCCTTAAACAAAGAACCATCAACTGAAGACCTGTAATGATACGAACCAGTAGAATTTGTGCCCTTCTGTTTTTTATGGTATTTCACTACTTCATCAACAATATCCCTTCTACTCAACAGCTGCTGTAACAACCTCAGTAATGGGACATATTGGAAGCTGTTCAACCGGTTCTAAAACACAGAAATTCTCCTTGTAATACTGCTTACGCAGATATGCTGTGCTTAGAGGGCCACCCTTTTGTATGGACCTTGACACGGGATTACCTGAACAAAGTGCATTAACAGTTTCTGTAATAACTTCATCTACAGGGAGGTTTCTTTGATTTAAGATGTTTTTCACAATATCACAGGATATTGGTATAGGTGCAGAACAAATCAAATGATGCAGTTCCCCTAAAAACACATCAATAGCTGTGCCTGGCACATGAACTAAATGCTCCAACTTCAGCAGAGCAGCTGCAAATCTTTGCTCTATGTGTTTTTCTAAGTCCTCAGTATGACAGTGACTATTTGAAGGAACAACAGTATCCAACTGCTCTACAAACTGACTATTTTCCTCAACTTCATTTGTAGATGGGGTCCCTCTTATAACTACCCCTTTTTTAAAATCAAATAGTGTGTAATGGCTGTGTTTACGGTTTTTGTGTGATTTAAATGTACAGTAAATGTTTGTTTTAAAGTTGCAGCCTATAAACATACAAGTGTCTCATTTTTATTTTAGATGTGCATGTATGTGAGCAAAATAATCCCGCTCTGATGCCAAATCATTACATTCACAAAGGTGACAACTGAAAATTGCTTTTTCTCTAGTAGTGACCCCTGTGCTGTGGAATTTATGTTGATGGACAATAAGGGCATTCCATGTTTTAAAGGTGCATGGACAATGCAGGTATGTACATGGGAAGTTAGAATGATGTCCAAAATGAGGATGTTTTAACTTGTAGTGATGCAAAAGCTTGGACCTACTTGACACTGTTTCTGAGCACCCCTTACAACTCCACATTACCAGCACCACATAACCCTGTAAGACACAAAGATAATCCAGAGTCAAATCACTGAATATCCAGTAGGTCATTTTAGAGATAAAAATAAAACCAAACATGTCCAGAGTACCAAAACTCAAAAGCCCTGACACAAATCTGTCAAATTCATGGATGCTTAAGTTTGAAAGCTAGCATTACAAAACTATCTCTTTATACTAAATCTAAGTTCACAAAAAAGAGAACACACCTAATTATAAACCATTTATAATTTACAACCATTATACAGCCCAGACTTAATGGTTTCATTGAGTCTTGCTCTTTTTCAAATCTTAAGGATGCCAGTGTTTCACCTAGAACAGGGATGCCCAAATTCCCGGCCCGCCGGCCGCTTCCGGCCCCGCCCCCTACTTCAGGTCCGCGAATTGATGTCAAAAATAACATACAATTTGGCACTTTGACATTTCGCTTAACCTTCTTAATTGGAGGGGGAAGGCAAAATGTCAAAAAAGTAACTTAAAGGGCCAAATTGTATGTTATTTTTGACATCAATTTGCGGACCGGAAGTGACCCGCGGGCCGAGTTTCGGCAAGCCTGCCCTGGATTTTTTTTGTTAGGACAATATTGGAAAATCCTCAATACAAAACTTAATTCAACAGCTGGGATTAATTGGGATTGTTGCTTCATACAGTGAGCCGCAAGACGACAGTGTTCAATGTATCAGTTTAAATGTCCATTCTTGCAAACAAAATGGCGCTCTTGAGTGCGAGCCATCTTTTGTGTGTCAGCGGCCAGTATTAATGTACCACACTGTGGCGCTCCCAGCTTGGCAAACTCTCGCAGCTACAGCCAGACTAATTAGCCGCTGCAGCCATGGGGAAAAAGAGTAACACGGCGCTGTTGCGCTCACTCAGTGGCCTTTTACTCACTTACTACGCCGTCAAAAACGTCCTCATGCTCTCTTTCACACACACAAATTCCAAATATGGCCAGTAACAACTGCTTTCTGTAGACTACTTTGCTAAACTATAGCCACGTAGCTAACACCAAAGTCAGCTAGCAAAGTGAGAAGCAAAGTACAACATTTAGATGCATTACAGATGACTTTTCGTACAACATACAGCATAATAATCCTGTGGAAACATGCCCAACTAGAAGAAAAAAAAACTTAATTCACTTACCTAATCAGTGTGCCTCCTAAAGCTTTCCTAGAAGTGCTTGTGGCTGAACAGTCTGTGGGAAACGTCGCGGTCAATCGTGATCTTCTTAAATTATGTTGGTTGGCGTCTTATTGGTTAAGACTCTAAAAACCGCTCTTTTTATTGTCCAATCGTATTTAGTTTTTGTCTTTCGATAACTGCATCATTTCCGGTGATGATAAAACATGATTACAATGGCTTTAGTAATTTAATTTAGTCACGTTAAATCAACACAAGAAAAATTAGTAGTTTCATTACTGTTGATAATTAAGTAAATGGTACTTTATTCAATCATGTAAATATAAGAAACATGAATCTCTTGTGTAGCATTAACTTATTTTGTTTATGCAAATTGAAAGACCTGCCAATTCCCATTTTTTCAGTGCATGTCTGTGTGCCAGTCCCCCGTATGTAGTCTGCGTGTACCTTGGTTAGTCACTTCCTGTTTTATTTTGCCAGTCTTGTGTTCCCTGTGCTTTGTGTTTAGTTTTGCTTCCCCTATGTTGTTAGTCTCATTTGCTTCACCTGCTGTGCCCTGCTGTTTCCTCTTGCCCTGATTACCTATTGTGTATTTAAGCCCTCAGTTTTCATCTGTCCGTTGTCTTTGGTGTTCCCTTACTGTGTGTGTCCCTGCAACTTTGTTTTCTAGTTAGTCTGGCACCTGTCCAGCCCCTGTGTAGCGGAGTTTTGGTTTACATAATAAATCCTCCTTTAAGTTTATTTGTTGTATGAGTCTGCATCCTGGGGTCCAATCCTGCCTGCCACACACACTAGCCATGACAAATCCCCTTCAATAATTTATGGAAATCTTTGATATCAGATTACATTTCTTTGGAAAAGCTAAGGTTCCATACTAACTATCAAAATGACCTTTTTACAGAAAGGTTTGTTAGCGTGGTGGAGTACCTGAGAACTCAGAAGGCATCTTCCTAAAATATTATATTTAATAAGGACATTGCTGTGTGCTATGGATGTAATTTTGACTGCTATATAAAACAACTTGTAAATGTACTGTACTGGACTGTTATAATTTTTATTTACTTTTATTTATATATGTCTGTGTGTGTGTGTGTGTGTATATAATATAGCCAGCTAATACCATGAAAGCCTGGCTGTTTTAAATTTGCTTTATTGAATACTCCTCCTGTGTTATACACAAGAAGACTTCTTGTATTTACATGAAACATGACTTGTTGGGACTGTTACAGATTGGATTTGGGTTGTTGATGTTGAAAATACTTAACATCTCCAGAATCTGAACCCAAAGTAGTAACATTATTTACTACTAAAATAAGCAAATTTCTTTCTGATTAAGATATGGTTTTACACAAAGAATCAAGCAAGTTACAAAATGCTGAATGAATATACAAACTAGTATGAAGAAGCTGTAAGATCATGAAGAGTTTTGATCAGCATGCACTCCTGATCAAAATCTTAAGACCAGTTTAAAAAATTGCAAGAATCTGCATTTTGCACTATTGGATCTTAAGAAGGTTCTAAGTAGAGCTTAACAATGCTAAAAGAAGAAATCGGTGCAAGAGACAAAAACCTTTGAGCAGGAAATTTTTTGAAAACTGCATTTACACTCAAACATGATTTTTTTTCAGCTGAAAAGTTTAAGACCATAGCCTTTAAAAACCAAAAGCTGTGCAAAAATTTGGATTCCATGTCATTTTCTGTCAAGTCTTTACACTGTTAAGACCTCCTGATGGCAAAAGCAAAAAAGCTCATTGACTTTGAACGTGGTAGGATTGTTGAGCTGCATAAGCAAGGCCTCTCACAATGTGCCATCGCTGCTGAAGGTTGGACACAGTAAGACAGTCATTTTGCATTTTTTAAATGATCCTGAGGGTTATGGAACAAAAAATTCAAGTGGTAGACCCAAACAAATTTCACCAGCGCTGAGCCGCGTTATCCGATTGCCTGTCTGCCAAGACACGGGACGATCCTCTACCCAAATTAAGGCCATTACTGGTGCTGACTGTCTTCAAAGGCCACGTCTTCTTCAATGCCACAAAATTGCCCAAGGGTGCACCAAACATGGGACATTGAAAGATGGAAGAAAGTTGTCTTCTCTGATGAGATAAAATTTAACCTTGATGGTCCTGATGGCTTCCAACATTACTGGCATGACAAGGAGATCCCACCTGAGATGTTTTCTACATGGCACGGGAGGGCATCATGATTTGGGATGCATTTTCCTTCAGTGGAACAATGGAGCTTCAGGTTGTGCAGGGGCATCAAACAGCAGTTGGCTATGTGGAGATGTTGCAGCGGGCATCCCTCATGACTGAGGGCCCTCGTCTGTGTGGTAATGACTGGGTTTTTCAACAGGACAATGCTGCAGTTCACAATGCCCGCCTGACAAAGGACTTCTTCCAAGAGAATACCATCACTCTTTTGGACCATCCTGCATGTTCCCCTGATCTAAATCCAACTGAGAACATTTGTGGATGGATGGCAAGGGAAGTTTACAAAAATGGACATCAGTTCCAGACAGTGGATGCCCTTCGTGAAGCCATCTTCAACACTTGGAGCAACGTTCCCACTAGCCTCCTGGAAACACTGGCATCAAACATACCTAAACGATTGTTTGAAGTGATCAACAAGAATGGTGGAGCTACTCATTACTGAGTCCTTTTTTTGACACTTTGATTTCTGTTTTGAGGGGGTTTTTGGCTTTTTTTTTTTTTTGAGCTATGGTCGTAAACTTTTGATCAGCTGAAAAAAATCATGTTTGAGTGTAAATGCAGTTTTCAAGAAATTCCCTGCTTAAAAGTTTGTCTTTTGCTCAGATTTCTTCTTTTAGCATTGTGAAGCTCTACTTTAGAATGTTCTTAAGATCCAATAGTGCAAAATGCAAATTCTTGCAATTTTTTTAACTGGTCTTAAGATTTTGATCAGGAGTGTATTTAAGCATAATTATATAGAGATGTCAGAATCTTTGAACAAAACCAAGAGCATTCAGAGACTCAGTTAATCCTACTGAGCAGATTCCCTTCATCACTGTATTTTATGTATTGCATTGTTAGCATACTATAGAGCTGCATTCCTTTCTGCAGGGCAAATCTAAGATTGGGCACAGAAGTGTTGAACTTGATGCACATTAGTTTTGGATGTGCAGAGAGGAAGAGCAGAAGATTGGAGTTAAACTGTAGAATAACAATAAAAAAATTAATCACATTCATAATGAAGTGAGGCAGTTTGATTTGATCCTGCCCAAGTTTTTTTCTTCAGCATAAATGAAAGCAGTCCAAAACACATCAGTGTGTGAATCAATCACCACAGCTTGCCTCAAGATGTCAAAACTCTCCTTCACTTCCTCCTCCTTCACTTCAGTTCAAAGAATCTGTGTTTATATAGAATTAACATCCTCACATTACATCATTTCCAAACATGGTAGCCATGATAAATAACCAGTGACACATGATGTGGACAAACAAGAAACCCCAACATTAACTAAAACAAAACAAAAAAGATGTTCCAGGAGAATCCAAAATAACGAGCGCCTACAAATGGCTGGTTTATTCTGTTTTGGCTCATTCATTTTTAACAGAGACTTTCTGGGCTGGAAAGAAGATAGTTTTCAGATTGTCACGCTAAAGAAATATATAAATTATCCCAGCTCCCCCCTGCATGCTGTCTTTTTGTCCTCCAATCTTGGTTCCTCTACCTGAGCCCTGGGAGCTTGAGGGTCCTGTGCAGTATCTTAGCTCTTCCCAGCAGGGGCGGAGCTTCTGGAGGGGCTGGGAGGGCGGCACGCCCCCGGCCCGGGGCTAGCGGGGGCCCGGATGGGAGAGAGGGGAGGAGAATAAGATTTCAGGTAGTCAGGCCTCTGTCACGTCCGAGGCGAGGTGGAGAAGGAGGGCCCTGTCTTGATTATATTGCAATATGCATGGCTCAATGTGCACAGTATACAACCCACTATACATCACCCATCATTCATGTTTTACACGGGGGTTTTAAAGGTTGCCACAGTCAGGACTGAGTCATGGTTGCTCAAAACTTTACAAGAGCGACTGACTTTAGTGATGTAGTAGGTGTAAGATATTGAATAAGATGTTGACTGGCTTTATTTTCACTCTAAAGGCCCTTTCACACCGGATGCGTTGCGTAAAAATGACATGAAATTTCCAATCTTTCGGATGTGAACTTGTCGTGTAACCTATATACACACCGGACGCGCTGCGTTTTTGCGAATAAATCTGAGCGCTGCATTTAGCAACATGTGAGTTCATAGCTCAAAACGCGCACTGATGTACTGAATATACAGTGATGTGGGAACAGTAAACTTGTACTATTTTACCTCAGACACACAGCTACACGCTGTTCTGAGTCAGTCGGCTCTCTGAAATTATTCTCTGCCTCCTCACATGTGATCCCAACTCTGTCAACAACAACTGCCCACTGATGATATGAAATGTGCGCGAAAGCATCCGTGATGCAGCTCCAACACCTGGATCAAACCATGAAACTCTCCCTGCTGCTGCTTTTAATGTGTTGGATGAACCCAGAATCTCTTTTTCTTCCTTCTCTTGTTTAGAAAAATCACAACCTCATTACATCATCGTTTGATGTCGGCTTCCTTTCTTTCACAGTGCGTTTTATGAGGGCAATTTAGTCGCAAAAACGTAGCGCGTCCGGTGTGGGTACACGACAGGTTCGCATCCGAAAGATTCGGAATTTCATGTTGTTTTTACGCAACGCATCCGGTGTGAAACGGCCTTAAAGGCCTTAGGTGGAGCATTTTTACGGACTAAGCTAACATGAGTGGCACTTCATAACATACACATTCCCGCTGTTCTGGGCATGTGTATGTTATAAAATGATGTTATGATGAGCTTTATGATTTGGGTATAAAGGGCCCGGTCATTTGCCCCGCCCCGGCTCTGATTTGTTACGCTAGTGGTTCCCAGTATTGTACTCTTCTGGACAGAGATCTCGGATGTTGTTCCAGGAATCTGCTGGAGCCCCCCCCCCCCCAGTTTGGGGGTCACTGCCCTGAGTGTTCTGATTACCACGGGGACCACCATTACCTTCATCTTCCATGTCATTTCCAGCTCCTCTCTGAGCTTCTTGTGTTCCTTCTTCTTGATGTTGCTGTTGCTTGGAATTGAAACATCTATCACTTCAACCTTCTTCCTTTGTTTGTCCACCACTATGATGTCCAGTTGATTAGCCATCACAAGTTTGTATCGGAAAGTCCCACAGGATCTTATCTCTGTTGTTCTCAACCACCCTTGGGGGCGTATCCCATTTTGACCTCGGGACTGCCAGATCATACTCGGCACAGATATTCCTGTATACTAGCGTTCCATGTATGCCCTGCCTGCTAACATCTTGCATCCTGATGTTATGTGCTGGATTGTCTCAGGTGCACCTCTGCACAGCCAGCACCTGGGGTCTTGCATTGTGTGGTAGACCCCAGCCTCCATCGATCTTGTGCTTAGAGCTTGTTCTCATGCTGCCGTGATTAGTGCCTCTGTGCTGTCTGTCAGTCCAGCTTCACTCACTTAAATATTCTCTACTCACCCCTCCTCACCCCAGTCTGACTGCAGCTCCACAGGGCCAGTCACACTGCACCTCCCTTCAAAACAGCAACAAGTTCTTATCATGTTTTAATAAGCGTCCACTGTCCAAATAAATCAGAGGGAATCTCCTTGATGTCCTCCTTCCTCCTCCCTCACCAACTGCTCTCCTTCACTCAGCTAAACATGTTCATACAGGATGTTACCAGAACAATCTCATGCAGATGGCTTCATTGCAGTGAGCACTAACATTAACACAAGTTTCTCAATTAGCCTCGAGGCACTCCTCTAAAAATAAGCACAAGGAGCACACGGCTGAATTGGCAATTAGCCCTCTGGCCTCTGCTACTGCCACAAAATCCCACTTTGTCCTGGATTTGCAGCATTTCATACATGGAATTATGACTAATCCTTCTGCCCTGTGTTCAGAGATGTGAAGCATTTAAAAACAGAGAAAGAGCTCAGATTTGATTTATGTCAATGTCTGTTAAACTTCAGTTGAGTATACTGCTAATTTGCGGAAGCCTCAAAATGTGACATGAGTATGTGAGTGCACTACAATAACAATAAGCTCAATGGGGCATCAAGGACAAATAAACCATTTTAAA
This sequence comes from Archocentrus centrarchus, assembly GCF_007364275.1. Taxonomy (NCBI): domain Eukaryota; kingdom Metazoa; phylum Chordata; class Actinopteri; order Cichliformes; family Cichlidae; genus Archocentrus; species Archocentrus centrarchus. Next base: position 6,745,771 of record NC_044351.1, read on the forward strand.
TTTTATTTATATTGAATCAAATGGAATATAATAGCAGTAAATTAATCTGCAGCCACTGAAAACAGATTATTCATCATTATCATATTCAGTTCAATACAGAGTTTGACCAGTTTGGGGTTTGACCAACAGTTAAAAAATGTAAAAAAAAAAAGATTTAATTTGCAACTAGAAAAAACAAAAGATGAAGCAGTGCCTTGGAAAACCAAGAACCAGATAATAGTTGGAAGTATTTACTTCATGAGTGAACTGATACTTGCCTACCTGATATTTCAGTAGTATAGGGAAACTTTAAGCTGTCATGGTCCTGGGCTGATGGCCATTGTATTGTGTCCTTTTTTCCTTGAGGTTCTGTCTGTTATATTTCTGCGGTGTTCCTAGTTTGTTATAGTTTCTAAATCCTGTTATTACTTATAGTTATTGTATTTCATTCTGGTTTTCCTTTGTTGTTCTTGTCTTCCCCATATCTCTGTAGAAGTACAAGTAGAGTATAAGTACTTGTGTTAAAAAATATTTTGGTAAAAGTTGAAGCACTGGTTCAGCTTCTTTACTCAAGTAAAAGTAAAATACAGGCTCTGAAATGTACTCAAAGTAAGAAAGTAAAAGTAGCTCTTTGGAGGACGTTTCTACCAGCTATTTTTTGTGTGAAGTTAACTGAACCTCATTATATTATTGTAATATAAAATAATACACGAGGATAAAAACATTATTCCAATCTACATTTTAATTCTAATGAATGCACTCAGGTTGAATCTGTTATGTAGGAAACAATCTGTGAAATGGAATTTAAAAACAGCTCTATTCTCTGTGTCCTACATAGTAGAGGGTGACTGTGCCTCCACACCTAAACATAAAATGAGGATACTCAGGGGTTACAGTGGGATTCAGAAGGTGAAGGAACACTAAGATCAGTTGTAGTGGCTCTGCATGGGGAGAAGAATCACAACTTTCTATTGTGAGCTCCAGTAAATTTCCTTGGTGTGCAGGTTATGATCAGCTGACCTGCTGCTGCTCTGAGGTTTACTGCTCTGTGTGGATGAACTGAATTCTAAAAGATGTATCTTAGCTGATTTCCATCCCCTACACTGCCAGCATACAGGTTGCATAAATTTTGAATTCAGTGAATGAATCTAAGAATCAACAGCTTCTTTCAAACTCATCTCTGCTACACTTCATGTAACCTGTAACTGTGAACACAGCCTCTGTGCACCAGTCCAACACAGAGCTTTACTGTAAATACAGTACAGCAAGCTGACCTGATTATCACACACTAAACTGCAGTATTTTCATACAGTCTTTGAGTTACACAAAGTTAGCATACCTCAGTTTGTTTTGCAGTGTTTTACCTTTAAATCTAACCTCTCTTCTTCCTCTTCTGTCAACTTTCTTACATCTTTCTCCATTTCTGAGTGAACGTCTCTCTCTTTCTTTTCTATCCCTGGAAATGCAGCAGCTCTTCTTTTAGCTAGCAGAAAGACTGTGTGACAAACTGCAGACACTTTTTGTGTTTGTTGATATTTGTTGAGCATTTAGAAAGGTTGCAGTTAAAATTATCTGCAACACATTACTCACTTTGTGCGTGCTCCTCTTCAGTAGGTGTAGCTAAGATGCTGGAAGTACCATGAATACAACTAATGGACTCAGTCCTATTCACTGTAACCCCTGATTATAGCACTGTAAATGATACATAAATTATATGGTTTTGCCTGTTTAATCTCTTTGTATTCAAGAAGCCCCAGTGATGGGGGATAAGCCAGTAGAATTGTCTCTAATGTGTTATTGTTCCACCATTTAGACTCAGATCATTTGATGTTTGATGGTGCAGTGACTGGAAATAAAATCTTCTCTCAGACATATTAAACCTAAAGTAACAAGTGTGTTTTGAAAATGTAAGGAATAGAAATTACATATATTTGTGTAAAAATGTAGGGAATAAAAGTAAAGAGTGCTCTGAGAGGAACAAGTTCATGACAAGAACAAAAAGTCATGAATAATTTAATGAATAATAATTTTCCAATTAATACCTTGGTATCCTATCATCTGGAAACACTCTTCCTATTACACAGTAGAGTTCATTTACTTGCTACAATTAATACCAGGAGCTTTGAGCTACATAACATTTACTTAATGTGTCATTATTTATAAAGTCCTCCAAATAAGTGTTCATATATTTCATTTGTTTCTACCCTCAGATATTTCCTGTGTGCCTGCCTGAAATGAAATTTACAAGGTGTTTTTTTTTTTTTTTTGAGGACCAATAAAATTTTGAGATTTGGATAAACATACTTAACTCTCTACTGGGGAGTAAGGAAACTATTATCCCTAATTTGTGTGTGTGTGTGTGTGTGTGTGTGTGTGTGTGTGTGTGTGTGTGTGTGTGTGTGTGTGTGTGTGTGTGTTGAACTGTATGAATTCACACTACTTCCCATCACTGACTGAGCAGAGTGATCTTATGTGTTGACTAATACTGTGTGAATGATGGTTTGCAACTTCAGTAAGGTAATATTCATTGTACATCATATTAACTATTACAGGAAAGACAGGGAATGCCCGGAAGGAACCAACCAATGATATCTATCCAATCTAATAAGCTAACACAGCTACAGCTGGGAGAACTCACCGTATCAATTCAATTTTATTTATATAGGGCCAAATCACAACAGTCATCTCAAGGCACTTTATATACTAATGTAAAGACCCTATAATAATTACAAAGAACCCAGTAGTCAAAATGACCCCCTATGAGCAAGCACTTGGCAACAATGGGAAGGAAAACCTCCCTTTTAACAGGAAGAAACCTCCAGCAGAACAAGGCTCAGGGAGGGGCAGTCATCTGCCATGACTGTTTGGGGCTGAGGGGAGGGAGACAGGACAAAACACATGCTGTGAAAGAGAGCCAGAGATTAATAATAACTAATGATTAAATGCAGAGTGGTGTATAAACAAAGTGACAAGAGGTGAATAAATACAGTGCATTGCTCTCTACCATATCCACCAGACAGATATGTGTTCAGCCTTGGTCAGTGTTCCTCTGCACCCTCATTTTCAGTATCTATTTGCTTTCCCCAATCAAAATGAACAGTTTACTTATCCCATCATCCGCCAAGGCCCCAGCATTTTTAATTGAAGGCTGGAACAAGATTTCTAGCATCTAAATGTCCTGTAGTATGTGGATAACCTGCTAATTTGTACTCTGACCAAAGAAGAGTAGAAGATCCCATTACTTATTTAACAGCACTGGCACAAGGGAGACACAAAGTGAGTAGAGACAAGTTGCAGTTTTGTCAGCAAAACAGTAGATAACTTGGTAGATAACTCTGTGGGTGGAGAAAAATTAATTGCCCAGTCTCAAATAGAAGCTGTCACCAAAGCTCAGAAACCACAAATGGCTGGGCAAATGCTTTCCTTTATGGGCATGGCAGGATACAGTTGGCCATGGATTTGTGAATATGCATTGAACCAATGATGTAGTCTACGTAATACGCTGGTATATGCCGTAACCCACTAGAAAAGCCTGTGAATTTCTGTATAATCCCTTAAAAGTGCCCAGTGATACATGATCTGATTCTAAGGACCAGCACAAACTCTTTACTGCTCCTGTCCGATGTTGTCACCTGCTGCCATACGCTCCCTTTCCTCCTGTTCCATCTGAGGCTCACAGCCATGGTCCAATGGAATAAGATTGGGAAAACCAGAGTATTCCAAACCATTTCATTTGTATGTGACCAACAGCCAAATGGTTTGTTGGTCCATTTGTATGGACCAACAAACCATTTTTCTGACATCAACACAGTAGCAGCAACTGACTTATTATAGCACAAAGTTGGATAATGTTGAAGCAGGCCTTCCACCCTGTTATCAAAGACTGGCTGCAGCTATATTTACTTTTCAAAAACCCTCATCACTGACAATGGCCAGCCTGTCACATTGTATGCATCACATCAGTTACATGCCCTACTCAATAGCCCCAGGTTTGTATTCACTGAAGCTAGGCGAATGGGGTATGAAGTAATTTTGTCTGCCCCAGAACTTAACATTCAATGATGTAACACTGTTAATCCTGCCTTCAGGATGGAGTTACCTGATGATGGAACTCCTCTTTACTGCATACAGTAGACTAAAAAATTTGTGTGCACAAGGATTTGTATAATGAGCCCATTGCAGCTGATCTAACTCTATTTGTGGATGGTTTATGCTTTCATGATGAAACAGGTTGTCATACTAGATATGGCATTGTTCAACTTAATGCCACAGATTCAAGTTTCACTATTTTACAGGTGCGGAAGGTTGGTCAGCTGTGCCCTGCACAACATCAGGTTGAACGTTGGCTGCGGTTTAAAAAGCTTAATGTATACACAGATTCAGCATATGCATATTGAGTGTCATGTTAGTGCTAACTAACTGGAAGCAACAATGGTTTCCAAGAGCTGCTGGCATCCAAGTGCTGTAGCTGTAATTAAATACCCAACTCCCCAGAAAACAGGCATCTTGATTGCTAAAGGAAACAATCTGGTAGATGAGGCAGCTAAGCAGGCAGCAAACAGAGCCCTTATGACACCTCTATGGCACCTTTATTACTGCATGATCCCCAGAAGGTCCCTTTGATAACATTACAATCACTCATAGCACAAAATAATGTTGATCCCTAGGAAAAGCATTTGAGGGAAAGGAGGGTGTAGTAAGGAACACAAACCCTCCTGACATTGGGTTATGTGCAGGGCCTTTTTTATCATGCTCCCTTCTATGTTGTGCATGGCAATCAGGAAAGTACATGGGGTGGATTATTGTAACAGAAAGAAGGTCATCAAAAGACTACAAACTGCATGGTAGTCTACATGCATTGCAGTAAACATGACCTTGAATGAATGTGATGAATGCAAGAAATAATGTCAAGAAAAATTTATCAGCTCCTTTCCCCAGACCGACCATTTTGAAATCTAATAATAGGCTACATTTGCATGGGGGCTGAAAATTGGATAATTCAATTTCAATTCAATTCAATTTTATTTATATAGCGCCAAATCACAACAAACTGTCGCCTCAAGGCGCTTTGTAGTGTGGGTAAAGACCCTACAATAATACAGAGAAAACCCAACAGTCAAAACGACAGTGGCGACAGTGGAAAGGAAAAACTCCCTTTTAACAGGAAGAAACCTCCAGCAGAACCAGGCTCAGGGAGGGGCAGTCATCTGCCGCGACCGGTTGGGCTGAGGGGAGAGAAAGACATGCTGTGGAAGAGAGCCAGAGATAAATGCAGAGTGGAGTATAAACAAAGTAAATAATGTGAATGAGAAACAGTGCATTATGTGAACCCCCCAGCAGACTAGGCCTATAGCAGTATAACTAAGGGATGGTTCTGGGTCACCTGATCCAGCCCTAACTATAAGCTTTATCATAAAGGAAAGTTTTAAGCCTAATCTTAAAAATAGAGAGGGTGTCTGTCTCCCGAATCCAAGCTGGAAGCTGGTTCCACAGAAGAGGCGCCTGAAAGCTGAAGGCTCTGCCTCCCATTCTACTCTTAAGTATCCTAGGAACCACAAGTAAGCCAGCAGTCTGAGAGCGAAGTGCTCTATTGGGGTGATATGGTACTATGAGGTCTTTGAGATAAGATGGTGCCTGATTATTCAAGACCTTGTAGGTGAGGAGAAGGATTTTAAATTCTATTCTAGATTTAACAGGGAGCCAATGAAGAGAAGCCAATATGGGAGAAATATGCTCTCTCTTTCTAGTCCCTGTCAGTACTCTAGCTGCAGCATTTTGGATCAGCTGAAGGCTTTTCAGGGAGCTTTTAGGACAGCCTGATAATAATGAATTACAATAGTCCACCCTAGAAGTAATAAATGCACGAATTAGCTTTTCAGCATCACTCTGAGAAAGGATGTTTCTAATTTTAGAAATATTGCGCAAATGCAAAAAAGCGGTCCTACATATTTGTTTAATATGTGCATTGAAGGACATATCCTGGTCAAAAATGACTCCAAGATTTCTTACAGTGTTATTGGAGGCCAAAGTAATGCCATCCAGAGTAAGTATCTGCTTAGACACCATGTTTCTAAGATTTGTGGGGCCGAGAACAAGAATTTCAGTTTTATCTGAATTTAGAAGCAGGAAATTAGAGGTCATCCAGGCCTTAATATCTTTAAGACATTCCTGCAGTTTAACTAATTGATGTGTGTCATCTGGCTTCATTGATAGGTAAAGCTGAGTATCATCTGCATAACAATGAAAATTGATGCAGTGCTTTCTAATAATACTGCCTAAAGGAAGAATGTATAATGTAAATAAAATTGGTCCTAGCACAGAACCCTGTGGAACTCCATAATTAACCTAAGTGTGTGAAGAAGACTCCCCATTTACATGAACAAATTGGAGTCTATGAGATAAATATGATTCAAACCACTGCAGTGCAGTACCTTTAATACCTATAGCAAGCTCTAATCTCTGTAATAAAATGTTATGGTCAACAGTATCAAAAGCTGCACTGAGGTCCAACAGGACAAGAACAGAGATGAGTCCACTGTCAGAGGCTCTAAGAAGATCATTTGTAACCTTCACTAATGCTGTTTCCGTACTGTGATGAATTCTGAAACCTGACTGAAACTCTTCAAATAAACTGTTCCTCTGCAGATGATCAGTTAGCTGTTTTACAACTACTCTTTCAAGAATCTTTGAGAGAAAAGGAAGGTTGGAGATTGGCCTATAATTAGCTAAGACAGCTGGGTCAAGTGATGGCTTTTTAAGTAGAAGTTTAATTACAGCCACCTTGAAGGTCTGTGGTACATAGCCAACTAATAAAGACAGATCATTTTTAAGATTGAAGCATCAATAATTGGAAAGACTTCTTTGAACAGTCTAGTAGGAATGGGATCTAATAAACATGTTGCTGGTTTGGAGGAAGTAACTATTGAAGTTAACTCTGAAAGACCAACTGGAGCAAAAGAGTCTAAACAAATACCAGCAGTGCTGAAAGCAGCCGAACATGAAGAATAATCTTTGAGATGGTTATAAATAATTTTTTCTCTAATGTCTAAAATTTTATTTGTAAAGAAATCCATGAAGTCACTACTAGTTAAAGTGAAAGAAATACTCGGCTCTACAGAGCTCTGACTCTTTGACAGCCTGGCTACAGTGCTGAAAAGAAACCTGGGGTTGTTCTTATTTTCTTCAATTAATGAATAATAGTAAGATGTCCTAGCTTTACGGAGGGCTTTTTTTTATAGAGCAACAAACTCTTTTTCCAGGTTAAATGAGCATCTTCTAATTTAGTGAGACACCATTCCCTCTCCAGCTTACGGGTTATCTGCTTTAAGCTGTGCGTTTGTGAATTATACCACGGAGTCAGGCACTTCTGATTTGAAGCTTTCCTTTTCAGAGGAGCCACAGTATCCAAAGTCATACGCAGTGAGGATGTAAAACTATTGACGAGATAATCGACCTCACTGGGAGCAGAGTTTAAGTAGCTGCTCTGCACTGTGTTGGCACATGGCACTGAAGAGCATAACAATGAAGGAATTAGATCTTTAAACTTATTTACAGCACTTTCAGAAAGACTTCTACTGTAATAAAACTTATTCCCCACTGCTGTGTAATCCATTAAAGTAAATGTAAATGTTACTAAGAAATGATCAGACAGGAGGGGGCTTTCAGGGAATACTGTTAAGTCTTCAGTTTCTATGCCATATGTTAGGACAAGATCCAGAGTATGATTAAAGTGGTGGGTGGGCTCCTTTACATTTTGAGAGAAGCCAATTGAATCTAACAATAGATTAAATGCAGTGTTGAAGCTGTCATTCTCAGCATCTACATGGATGTTAAAATCACCCACTACAATTATTTTATCTGAACTGAGCACTAAATCAGATAAAAAGTCTGAGAAATCAGACAGAAACTCTGAGTAAGGACCAGGTGGACGATAGATAATAACAAATAAAACAGGTTTTTGATTTTCCCAATTAGGATGGACAAGACTAAGAGTCAGGCTTTCAAAAGAATAAAAACTTTGTCTGGGTCTTTGATTAATTAATAAGCTGGAATTGAAGATTGCAGCTAATCCTCCTCCTCGACCTGTGCTTCAAGCATTCTGACAGTTACTGTGACTCGGGGGTGTTGATTCATTTAACCAGGTTTCTGCTGTAACCAGGTTTCTGTAAGGCAGAATAAATCAATATGTTGATCAATTATTAAATCATTTACTAATAGGGACTTGGAAGAGAGAGACCTAATGTTTAATAATCCACATTTGTTTTATTTTTTGGTGCAGTTGATGAAGTATTATTTATTGTTTTTGAAGTTTTATGCTTAAATAGCTTAGAAAGTATGAGATATGTTCTTGTGGTAGTATGTAGATTTAGTAGATGGGTAGAAGCTACACTAGCCATATAATAAAACTGTGGCAAAATTTCTGAGTAAAGAGGGACTTGGGCTAATTTGGGCTAAAGATTTGGGCTACCAGACACCATCTCTTCAGATATCTTGCTCCAGCCTCTGACGGGGACGGTCGCATTCTATCTCTCTCCCTGCCCTCCCTATCTTTCCTGCTTGCTGCTTGCTGTGAGAGCGTCTCTTGCACACTGTTCGAATAAGAATAAGATTGAGAGCAATATGGATTTGGCAAACTGGGCCTTCAAGACCATGGATCGAATTTTTTCCACTATGAGATCTGGGAAAGGGGAGCCTGCGTGTCCGAGTGGAACAGACCCGGTTGGATACGTCATCGACTCTTGGAGCTCGTGGAGACCTGTGTGCTTCTCGGCCCTAGAGGTGGAAGACGTGGAAGACGCTTACATATTTGGCTATCTGGTAGCGGTATCTTTTCTGTTTGGGCTTGGAGGATACCTGATTTACCGTGAAATCAAGAAAACCTGGACGGCAGTTCGACATCTGCAGAGGCTGCCGACCCAGGTGGATGGGCTGACCAGAATGGTACAGACTCAGACTCAAAGCCTGATGAACCTGAGCCGTAGACTTGGGGAGTAGCAGGTGAGAGGGGTTCGATCTGGAGATAAGGTACGGTTCTGCTCAGTGAGGACGGTAACTAATGAATTTGGATTATTGGATTTATTGAATGGTTTCCCAGTGAGACTGAAGGCTGTTGAAAAAACAAGCAGCCTGTTCCAAAGCAACACCTGCATTATCAGAATTCGGCTCCCTAGCCGGCCTTGGCTGGCAATCATATCTCTCCAGAGCTATGTGTGAAGGCCGCTATCCCCCTCAGCCCTCTCTGTGATTTGTGAAGCTGGATCTGGTGTACCAAGGCTGCTGATGAACTTCCATCACTATCAGCAAACTGTTTGCCTGGGAGCTGGCATCTGGGCTCCACAATGCCCCCACCCTCTCGTCTCCGTCTGCGTCCCCTCCTGACCCTGACCCTACCCACCATACTGCTATCCCGGCTTTATATGTGCAATATGCTTTTTGCTGAGGTGTTTTTTGGAACCTCGTAAGGTGTTCTTTATGAACACAGTATGAGATGATTTTTTTGAACCTAACTATCCCAATGTATCTCTTTCTGTCTCTCTGCTAAAGGTAGCGCCGTTGAGAAACGGTTGCATGACCTCAGACATCTGTCCCCCCCCTGTCTGTGTTATGTTTTTGTTTTGGATGGATGTTCTGTTAACTGCAATTTCCCCATTTGTGGGACTAATAAAGGCATTCTTGATTCTTGATTCTTGATTCTTGATAACAGGCCGCATTTTGTTTCTCAGATCATTCAGGTGACATTAAAGATGTTAGGTATCAAACAGAAATTTGGATGTGTATATTACCCTCAATCACAGGGAAGCAGGGAGTGCCAGAACAGAATTCTTGTGGTGAAAATTATCACGGATGTGATAAGGGAAAGTGGGGCGCGACTCAGTTCTGTTCACACTCTACCTTTTTGTTCTGATGTGCATGTGATCACAGGCTAACAGAACTTCACATGATCCCATTCCTTTTAAGATGTGCTGATGCAATACCAGCACGGATCCCCATTCTGGAGTCTGCATTTCCAGAACCATCCAGCTTGCAGATAGGACCCTCACCAGCCCTTGCTTATCCCAGACCCTTATTGCCAACCACCCCTGGGCCAAGTCACCCCCAGCATCCTGCTGTTTTGGGTTTGATCTGCTTTACTACCACACCCTCTTCTTCTTCTTCCCAAAGTGTGCTTTGCTACATTTTCATGCTGCTACCTTGTGAAGAAGGAAATTTGTACATCCACCATGACAGAATCTGCAATGGCACATTTTTCCTTGCACAAGCAGGCTCTCTGAATACACTGACTGCCAGGATAGTAATTTTCTGCAAACATTACAATGAAAGAACAATGTGAAAATAACTTGATGTTTAAAGTGATGGATTGCTATATCTAAAAAAATTTAATATGAAGAAAGCAGGAAGTTTCCACATTCTAAAAATGTCCTGAAAGGACATCCAGACTGGTGCTTACAAAAGATACATGTATATACACATATTTAATGTTGTTGCTCCTGCTGCAGAAATAACAACAGTCTTGCACAGAAAGATGTCCCACCTAAACACATCAGCCACAAGATCTGCTCTGTCTCCACCCCACTCCCCACTCCCACACTTAGCTCACTCTTTTACAGTGTCGCCTCAGTTCACTGAGGTTTCCAAGCATTTGTTTATGCACAGCTCTCTTAAGGTCTCGTCACAGTTGTGTATATAAGTATGGACTTTGTCTCAATTTATGTTGTAAAATGCAGTTTTGCCTTTGGGCAATTGCAAGACCTTCATTCCTTTCTTTCTCTGTTGTAGATTTGCTGCTGTGTTTGGAATCATTGTCCTGTTGCATGACCCAATTTCTGCCAAGCTTTGGCTGTTAAACTGATGGCCTCACATTTGACTCTAGAGGAATTCATGGTTGACTCAGTGACTGCAAGGTGCCCAGGTCCTGTGACTGTAAAACAAGCCCAAATCATTATTCCTATACCACCATGCTTGTTTTCAGCTGATATACTGTGTGTTGCTGTGATGTGTACTGGTCTCATCCAGTGCTTTGCTCCAGAAATTTGTAGTTTGCTCAATTTTACAAACTTGAATTTGCAAACCTTCTCCTAATTGTACTGTCATAAACCTTAGTATTTAACCAGATCCTGACATTTGTTAACAAGAGTATACAGCCATACTAACAGGTCCATCTTGTTGCTGAATGCTATGGTTCAGCAGGCTAAGCACAGTGTTCCACTTCCTTTCCATTTCCACCTCAGATTTCCAACATGTTCCCAGGCAAGATGAAATGAATAATCTCTCCTGCGAAATCTGGTTCTATAGGATCTCCCCTCAGCTGCAACTCCTGTCAGTTAAGAGCAGGAAAATGAGTCTACAATTTGCACAGACTCACCAAAATTAGACAACAGAAGAATGGAAGAATGTTGCCTGGTCTCATTAATCTTGATTTCTACTGCTACATTCAAATGGTAGGGTCATAAATTTACATAAACTGCATAAAAGCATGAATGCTTCCCATGGATGTACAACTTAAAAAAAAAAAAAAGTACAGAAACCAATTTACTCTGGGTTGTGACAACATTTTAATGAGCAGACTGAGAAAATGTTGCCATTCTTATTTTACTAGAACTCACTACAGTATTTGATACAGTTGACCTTATCCTTCTCCTCAACGAGGTGTGCCTAGGTGGAGGAGCCCTTAAATTATTGTCATCCTATCAACAAAATATTCAGAGTAACTCTGGATGCATTTATCTCATCAATTGCCCTTAACTGTGCCACAGGGTTCCTTGGAACTATTTTTCTTTAGTTTATATCTGTTGCCAATTGGCCATGTAATCCATAATTATAAATAGGCAACTTACTTGGTATGCCAGTGATTGCTAGTTGTATGTTTTGTTTAGTTCAGGAAAACACAAACACTTAGACTCCCTGCCTCACTACCATTAAGGACAGGATTGCTTTTAATTGCTTACAACTGAACTGAAGTCCTTGTTATTGTTGTTATCATATCACTCCCCACCTTGGCCACCTTGGACAACGAATAACTGACCCAAAACAGTCTGCTGCAATCTTGGTATCATTATCAATCTGCAAATCTGCAGCAACTGTCAGATGGTACCATGTGAATATGAACTAAAATCCCTGAGCAATATTTCCAGCATCTTGTTGAATCTGGGGCACAAAGAATTAAGTCAGTCAATTGTTGTATGGTCTTTACCTTACTGCCTGAAGGCAGAAAAAGGGGTCCAACCTGGCACTAACAAGGCGTACCCACTGACGTGTCTGGTGAGTGTATTTGAGAGTTAAACAACAGGAATGAATTTGATTGTTTTGAAGAAAGTAGTGTGTAATTTGGACAAAGAATTAAGTTATGTCTTATTATATCCCAACAGACTGTCAGTTAATGTTGGCAATGTGTGTTTCTTTGCCCTCTGTTAAGGTTTAATTACATATGAAATTCCTGAGGGAATTAAGTTTATATTATGTGTTTGTGTTATGTATTTAAGCAGTCGCTGTGGAAGATAAAGGGGAAAAAAATACAAAAACACCTTCACCTTGGAAACAGAAAATAACTTGACACATTCAGCTCGAGCAGGAGTGAAGAAACTGAAAAAACCATGTCTGGAATGTGTACTTTAATTTTTGTGTTTAAATAATGAGAGAAATTTCCTTCATCAAGTCATAAAAAGGAAGCCAGCCTTGGCAATAAATGCTGGCATTCAGAATTGAGAAAGGGGAAAAAGGCTGTTCTGTCAAAACTTCTATAAAGCCTACAGATGGAAAATGGACTAGTTCTTATATAGCGCTTTTCTACTCAATCAGAGCACTCAAAGCGCTTATACAACCTGTTTGCATTCACCCATATTATATATGGAATATTAAAAGATGGGGTCCATCATAAAATGTTCAGCAGGAAACATCAATTGGTGGCCAGTGTGAATGCTTTCATTCACACTGGGCAGAGGATGGACTGAAGATTTTGCTACTTTTGCCTCAAAACAAAATATTTATTAAACAGTAGGTAAATTGCTATATTTACATTTTTTTTTTAAAAAAAAGGCACCTCACCATTCTATTAATGCAATTAATAAAATTCACCATAAAATCTAGATTAAAAAAAAAATGCTCTTTTAAAAGAAAAGTGTCCATGCAGATTTACAGGTTTTGCATCTGAACTCTTCATGTTTTTATATTCATTTAAAAAAAATCTACAGCAAAAACACCTCCTGAAAAGTAAATTGTGTGTAAACTCGTTGCTCTCATGTAACATTTTATTGTTTCCGGTGCCCATTATACCTATAATGAGCACAACTGCACACAATTGTGGTGTCTCCATAACAACTATCAACATAACAGTGAAGAATATGGAAGTGCAAGACTTTTACATCACATCATTAAAAATAGTATAAATTTGAAAGAAAAATTGATACATCAAATGATAATATATTACTTAGGACACAATATTAATTTTATTTTACTTTACAAGACCATCTGGCCCTCTCAGTGTCTGCCAAGAAAAATTCTGTAGTTGAAAAATGTAGTTGATGACCCCTGCTGTACAGTGTGGACTGAGAAAATGTGTAGAAATTTAATAGTTGAAAAATAAATAAAATAAAATGTTTGAAAATTTTCACTTCAAGTGACTGGTTTCAGTTCAGGTGACTGTGTGGGTCATGTTATCTGAAATAGTACTTGATCACACATCATTCAAACAACCCATGCAGTGTCTGTAAATGAGGCTTGGATCATTGTCCTGTAGATAATCAAATGATGGAAACCAGATGAGACTGGGTATAGCAATATAGAAGTATTGAATGCAACACAGCTATATTTAAAGGGGATCTGTAAGTCTTTATCTTGTTTTCTACATCAAAGTTTTAAATTGATTTCCATGTCATTTTTTCCCTAAGCTAAACATGACTTAGCATGTAGTATTTAGCAGAAAAACCCTTGCTGGCAAGCACAGTGGTAAGACGTTACCTGTAGTTGGTCACCAGATTTTCAAGCATCTCAGGAGGGATTTGGGCCCACTCATCCTTACAAAAACTCTTTAAATCCTATAGCCAACCAGAAGAAAGTTGCCTCAAATATGGGGAAAGCTTACATTTCTTACATTTTCTATGACATGCATAAAATGTATAAAATTAAATTCAAAGCATTCATGGAGAGAAGTGTTTGATTTAATATTGGGCACCTGTGTGGTGTTTTGTGATTATTAAAATTGTGTAAAAGCAGATGGCAGCTTATCACACTGCTGTAACTCCTACTGAGCTGAAAATAATCAATGTGGAGGAAACAAAAGGTGTGACCATATTTTGTGGTTAATAATGAGCAAAGAATTCCCTAATGATGATGTCAGCATTCAAATTTCCTGCTGACAAAGGCATGTGATGATGGGAAAATGAAGAAGAGCAGGAAGAATGAATGAAGGGTTATGAGGAAGTGATGAGTTATCGCATGAGGTGCTGGTAGTGGGAGATACTAATGCATGCCAATGTGACTAATAGGGATGTTTCCCATCTTCTCTGTTATTAATATTGTTAATCTAATAAAGTGTACAATCATGGTGATATCAATCTCTGAAAAATGCAGGAGGAATAATAGATGACAACAGGAGGGCATGGAGAGACCTCTCTTTCCAGAGGTCAGTGCAGTAATAGAAAGAACTATACTTTTTGCAAGGTCACTACTGTATATAAGAAAATTTTGACCTGAAGAAGACTTTTACTTCATTAAATAAAGCCATAGCCATAGATTAAAAAAGATGGACATGGCCTTAAAATCTAAAAAGTGAGGCCAGTACCTGCATTCTTATTAATGGGCAGCAAGTGAAATATCATTCAAAAACATCAAAAGAATCAAATCATAAATACCTTGATAAGGAGAACCTAGAACCTAAGAGCCATCATATTTTGTGCCCCATCTGTAGCATCTTCCCTGTGTGTTTGCTGTAAATTCCAGAATTTAATTTAAAATTCTCATATACAAGGTCTTGAATAATAAGGCCCAATCTTATCTTAAAGACCCCCATACTACAATATGAGCGAAAAAGAGCACTTTTCTCTCAGACTGCTGGCTTACTTGTGGTTCCTAGGGTACTTAACAATAGAATGGGAAGAGAGCCTTCAAGTTTAAGGCCCCTCTTCTGTACAACCAACTCCCAGTTTGGATTCGGGAAATAGACACCCTCTCTATTTTTAAGAATAAGCTTGAAACTTACCTTGTAGTTAGAGCTGGATCAGGTGACTCTGAACTCTCCCTTAGTAACACTGCTATAGACCAAGACTGCTGGGGGGTTCCCATAATGCATTGATTTTCTGTTCATTCACCTCTTTTTACTCTGTTTGTACACCACTGCCCCTCCCTGAGCCTGGTTCTGCTGCTTCTTGCTGTTAAAAGAGAGCTTTTCCTTCCCATTGTCGCCAAGTGCTTGCTCATAGGGGGTTGATTTGACTGTTGGGTTTTCTCCGTAATCATTGTATATTCTTTGCCTTACAATATAATGCACCTTGAGATTTGGAACTATATAAATAGAATTTAATATAAAATCAATTGAATTCAATAGATGGATAAATAGTACAAGTAATGTCCTCATGGAGCACGGCTTGAAATTTCAGAGGATTTTTTGAGAACATCAAGTCTTGAATGAATTGTGTTAATCTTTTGGCTATGGAATTCTGAATCAATTGAAAGTCTCACCATTGAAATTGACGGCATGGATGTGGGCCAGCAGCTCCTTGCCATCGATGTTCATCATGCGAGGGCACAGGCCAGGGTATCCAGCGCAGAGCTCTCGGTGCATGCGGTGCAGGGCGTGTGCCATCGCGTAAACGGCATCCATCACAAACTGCACCTTCCCCTCTTGTTCATAGATGGAGTCACGGCCAACTTTCTCCAACCCTGAAACATATACAGAACTGTTCAAGTTAAATGATCAGATAAAATATACAAAGGGCTGAGGGTTTGAACCCACTGTGGTCCAGTGACACCTTAGCTGTGGACTTTCTGGTGGTTGCCAAAACAATAGGGGGCTCTTCCTCCTTTGAAGTCTCCCACAGTAAGACCATGAGAGGTGTGTCTGATTGGATGAATACGTCTTGTTAGGTGTCTTGTCCTGAATCTCAAACTGAAAGCTACAAAAGTAAAATAAACAGCTTGTTTGTTTAATATAAAAAAGTTCCTAAAGTTCTGCAAAATGTGTTTCTGAAAATGCATTCTGACTTGAGAAATAATGGATGTACTGGCTGAATTTGGCATTATTTTAAATTGATCACAGCTCTTTGGATCATGGCATCATTATACTGTGTTCTTATGGTTAAAGCTATCCAGCAGTATATAATTAAAAGCATCTCCAACTGCAATATTAAAGTATATACACATTAATGACTTAATAATCGTGATCCAATAATATAACTTATATGATTCTGAAAGAGACGATTCTGCTTAGTTAATACTTAGAATACTTTAAGTTTATTTTGATGTAAAATCTCTAATATAATTAAGTAGAATTATGACTTTCTTAAATAAGGAGTACAGAAACCTCTTAAAAAAGGAGTATTTCCCTCCCACTGTCGCTAAGTGCATGCTCGTAGGGGGTCGTTTTTACTGTTGGGTTTTCTCTGTAATTATTGTAGAGTGTTTACTTTACAATATAAAGTATCTTGAGGCAACTGATTGTTGTGATTTGGTGCTATATAAATAAAACTGAAATGAATTGAATTGAATTATTCTGTGTTTGCTTTTTTGGAACACAGGGCTGTGTCCAGTGTTTTTCTATTGTATGTCAGTTGTATAAACTGTACTTTTTTGTGATTAAATGGTCCGCCTTGTAATGTTCTCAGTCTTTCTCATATTAAAAAAAAAAAATCATAGAAATCCATTGTTTGTATAAATTAGACTAAACTGCTTTATACAAATGGGAACCAGGCCACTCAACAATCAGCTGACAATGTCATGCTAAAAGAATGCATTGAACAGCCAGTTACATAGATAGTGAATGGTGACATGGAAATGATAGATTCTGTGGACATGTACCATGAGTAAGGTTAACTTTGAGACTGCCACACAAAATCAAACATTCAGTTCTTTAGGAAAATTAATAATTTCATTAAAGCACCTGAAATGTCAAAATTGTAAAATGAAAGCTATACAGTAATCCCCCGCTCCTTCGCAGTTCGCTTTTCGCGGACTCGCTGTTTTGCGGGTTTTCAATCAATATTAGTGTAAAATATTTATCGAGGTATTTTCGCTGTTTTGCGGTTTTTAAAACACTTTTAGTGTATGTATGAACATTTAAGGAGTGCTTTAAAAGAAACAGGTACAGTGGGAAAGGTATTAAGGGAAAGTGTTATGTGGTGTATAAGTGTGTGGGGAGGGTTTATAAAAACTTAAAATAGTGTATAACTACTAAAATAATGTATAAGTATTAAAATAAATATAGCATCCCTACTTTGCGGATTTTCACTTATCGTGGGTGGTCCAGGAATTTAACACCCGCGATAAGTGAGGGATTACTGTATTCTATTTGGGGATTAGGTTAATTGGTGATTGTAAATTGCCCAAAGGTGTGAATGTGCGTGTGAATCATTGTCTATCTCTCTGTGTTAGCCCTGCGACAGGCTGGCGACCTGTACAGGGTGTACCACTCTCGCCCTATGACAGCTGAAATAGGCTCCAGGTCGGGGTTGGGGTTCTTCTTAGCTCATCTACCTGCACCTGCTAAAGCTGACATTATTATGTTTATAGAAAGTAACTTGGTGCTGTTTTCTGACCATCCTAGTCGAACAGCCGTGTAACATCACAATATCGATATGGAGGGGCAACCTCCTATTAAAAAGCATGCATACCACATTAACCCCACGAATCGGACGCTCATGCCCTGCCCTGTCCTGTCTTCTTTTTGCTATACCAAGCAGGTCTCCTACAAGCATTAGAGGGCAGGTGTGGCTCGTGTGTCAGTCAGTGACACTGGCAACACCAATATGTACCAGTGCTCTATATAAGTGCTCCAGATCAGTTGATGTGGGGGCTCTCCTCCTTGAGATACTTCTTCGGCTTTTGTTTTTTGGTTTGTTGCACTTGACAGCATTGCATATACATATACTTCCCTTCTTCACTCATTCACTCACTGACACTACTGATTGTACTTACTACACACATCATGGTTAGTTTAAGTTATGCCTGTGTTTCTTTAATTTATAATAAACGGTCTTTCAATTGGTATGTGTGTGTGTCATAACTGGCTTTCATATGTGCAGGTACCTGTATGTGTCATGGTCCTGGGCAGGTGGCCCAGTGTTTAGTGTTCTTTATGTGGAGTTCTGTTTTGTTTTTGTTTTGTAAATCATCTTAATCACTCCGTTTTTTCCCATGTGTGAATTTACATTATTACATCCTGTAATATTTTTTCTACACTAAGTAATGAAACAGAAAAAGAGGAAAAACCTTCAGGTAGACGTGATTAGTCTTGATTTGCAAGTGAACCTCAAGCCTTGGCTGGTAAGCAGATTCATACCATAGCCAGTATAAAGATGGATGTAGCTTCCAGGTTTGAAAAGTGAAGGCAATGCAGAAGTGCCTTAAACCTGCATTATTTTTAATGTTTTTTGATAAGGACTCCTATAGATGGGAAAAATGGCACTTGAACTTGACCTCAATAAACACTTTCCTGGCTTTATGAAGTGAGTCACCCGTTTGGCTCACACTGAATAACTATTGACTATTTTGTCAATTCTGGTCATTCTGAGCTATTGAGTTGTGACTGACAGGCTGTTAGTCAATGAGTGAGCAGTTCCACAGTCAGAGCTGTAACATTACATTTGGTTTCATAATGCCAAGATGGCAAAAGTGAACATGCTCATCTCAAGGGTTCATAAAGGTTCATAAAGGTTCTCTCCCCTTAGCCCAACCGGTCGCAGCAGATGACTGCCCCTCCCTGAGCCTGGTTCTGCTGGAGGTTTCTTCCTGTTAAAAGGGAGTTTTTCCTTTCCACTGTCGCCAAGTGCTGCTCATAGGGGGTCGTTTTGACTGTTGGGTTTTCTCTGTATTATTGTAGGGTCTTTACCCACAATACAAAGCGCCTTGAGGCAACAGTTTGTTGTGATTTGGCGCTATATAAATAAAATTGAATTGAATAAAGGGACTTCACAAACCAACTGGTGACATCACAATGGCTACATCCATTGTTGGATATTTTTATCACTCTGATATTGGCATTTTACTGTCATTATTCTATATCATTTATTAGTACCTATATTAATCACAAACACTGGATTAATGGTCATGTTTTATATTGTTTGTCACCTATATTGACACACACACTGGAACACTGTATGGTCTAGGGGAGTGGAAAGGACTGAGGCCTCCCTGGCTCAGGGCCTCGGTTTTTTCCAATAGTAAAACTGCACTCATTCATATCTGGAGTCTCACCTTTGTACACTGTGCACTTTTGACACTTACCAACTCAAGGTTAAGTTGCTGGGAGCTGTGTGCCCCGAAGTGGGGGTTGACATCCCACCTGAGCTACTGTAATAATGTAAGAGTAAATTTGTGTACTAAGATAAGACCGCCCTAAAAGTGTTTCTAGTAATGAGAAATTATGGACAGCTGGGTGGGGGAGTGCTCCTGTGGGAGGTATTTTCACGTGGGTTGTTGTTTGTTTTGACAGCCCCCAGAGAACTGTGTCACAAAGCCTCTGCAAAAAGCTCAAACTAGTATGGTTCATAGTGGATTGGAAGCACTCTTATATGCCCACTGGCCTGATAACAGCAGGGGGAGGTGTGAGTTTGGGGGATAAAAGGTAGTGGTAAAGTTGGGAGGGAGCACACTTTTTGCTCTTCCTCTCTCCCCTTTGCAGCAGCTCCAAGGCACTCATTCCTGGGAGGGCTATTTGCTTTCTTGTATTCTGTTTAACTCTGGACTCCTACTTCTTCTTTCACCCGATTTTACTCACTTTTTCACTCAGTACAAATATATGACAAACAGCATAGTGTAATGTGGTGTTAATTGTATTAAAAATCCATCTGTGCTACAGTTTCTGCAAGTGAAATTATAGTATTTTATTTCTATGCTACTTGACACTAATCAGCTGCTCCCTGTGTCTGTCCAATGCATTCATACAGTTTATGGAATGCATCTTGCTAACTAAACTTGCTAGAACTACCTTATAACTAAATACCCCATCCTGTTGTCCAAATATCAACAGACTACTACTAAAAAGGCCACAGTGAAGGCTATAAAGTGGGAATTAACAAACCAGTGGGTGATATCAGGGGCGGACTATATCCATCCTCATATACAGTTTATGTCGGCAACTTGTCCACTCTGTACCTACCATTTTACTCAATTTTGGCTGAATAGGCTATTAAGAAAATGGATAGTTCAGAGTCAGGAAAGGTAAGATGGTAAATTAAGATACCAAGATAGGATGAACAAATTACAAATCATTAATGGGTTAAAATATTAAAGGACAAGCTAAGACTGAATATAAACACTGGATGGTTGAGATTACACAGGTCAGATAAAAACTGATTTTCTGTTGGATTAAAAAAAAAACATATATCATAAACATAAAAACTAGTCACCAATCCTTGCTTTGCAGCTCCACATCCCCTCATACTAATATGATTGAGAAGCAAGATGAAAGCTCCTCACAACGACATGCACAAACTGAGACACCACCATGCATACAGAGAAAAATAAGCATTTTGAGAAGCATTTCTGAGTGCTGATAAATGCTAAACAGTTGTTCAGTCTCCAATATAGATGCAGGTTTACCCTTTGATATATTGTTTCTTTCAAAAGAGGAAGAAAAGAGAGAAAAATGCTTGGTCTGTGTCTACATACATCAGTTCATCATCTGGTTATGTTCTTAAACAAATTGCAGCACAAACCTCTGAGTCTGAAATCTTCATTCAAGAAAACACACGAGATTCAAATGTAAATTTGGCTGTCCTTTCCACACAGTGTAGTTTAAGGAATTCTGCATTAGATACGGAAAGAAAAAGAGTTCACAAATGGGTGAAAAAACAATCACATTCTAAACTCTGTAAATAGTCGAAATATTTATTACAGCCCCACAACACTGGGATAATTTTTAAAGCCAAATCAATAATGGAGCTAAAATTTTTTTGTCCAAATATTTGAACTTTTATTACTTTTTTATTATTAAATCCAAGCCATTTTCTTTAGTTACACAGGAAATTCCCTAGGTTCAGTTCGTAACATGTAAAGCTACAGTGGGGGAAATAATTATTTTATCATTATTATTGTTGTTATTATTATAATTATTGTACTCAGTTACAAAGATATGAAGAGACTATAATTTTTGTGGTAGTTTCATTTTAGTGGAGCGAGACAGCTCCAGAAGCTTCAGCTCACTCTCCAGATTTTCTATAGGATTGAAGTCTGGAGACTATAGGCCCCTCCATGACCTTAATGTGCTTCTTCTTTAGCCACTCCTTTGTTGCCTCAGCAGTGTGTTTTGAGTCATTGTCATGCTAGAAGACCATCCATGACCCATCTTCAGTGTTCTGCCAGAGAGAATGAGGTTCTTGTCCAAGATTTTGTGGGACATGGCCTCATCCAGGGTGCCATGGCAACCTGTTGCAGCAGCTCCTATAGTTTCTTGTGTGTTTTTTTCTGTGTTTTCTGCATTTTTGTTATTTTCACAGTTGTGGAAGCTTTGTTCTCTTACAATCCATAGACCTTACTCATTTTCATGGTGGTGGTGGTGGTGGGGTCACGCTGACAGGAGTGGCTCAGTGTTTACATATACTTGGGACCAGCTGCTAGTGCTTTCCAAAACACAGCTGCTGCCCGGAGATAGACCGGTCATACCGCAGTAACACAAGAGGAGACATCACAGATGCCAGGTCGGAGCAAGAGTCAAAGCAAGGAGAAGGTAATATAAACCCTCTGTTCCATCAATCAGCATGGGGAACGTGAGCTAATGAGATGAATGAACTGTGGGCGCTGATGTCAGAGGGAGTATCGGGAGTGCAGTGTGATATGCTTCATGGAGACATGGCTGCACCCGGACCACAGTATCACAGTACCAGGCTGAGTGGTAAAAAAAAAACATGGTGTTACAGTGAAAGAGTGTCTCTGCTTGCCTAACATTGAACTTTTAGCTTTGAGTATGCACCCATATTATTTACCACGGGAATTCTCCTCCGCTATATCGATTGGTGTTTACATACCACCATCAGCTGATGGGGCAGCAGCATGTGACATCATACACCTGACTGTTGCTGACCTACAACGTAACCACCCAGAGACTTTCATCATCATCATCACTGGGGATGTTAACCATGTCAGTCTGGATTCAACTTTCAGCAGTATGTGGACTGTAAAATACAGGACAATAAAACTCTGGACCTTCTGTTTGCAAACACCCAGGATGCATGCAGAGCCACTGTCCTCCCCCCACTACGTAGATCAGAACATAACCTGGTCCTGTTAACACCTCAGTATGTCCCTGCAGTTCAAAGACTTCCTGTTGTCACCAAGTCTGTAAGAAGGTGTAGTCAGGAAGCCAGTGAGGCCCTGCAGGACTGCTTTGACACTACAGATTTGGACGTGCTCTGCATGGGGATGACATAAAAAGCATCACAGACTGCATCACAGACTATACAAATTTCTGTGAGGACACCATCATACCTGTACGCTGTTTTCCCAACAAGCCCTGCATCACTATAGACCTGAAGGTCTTATTCAATGAAAAGAAGAGAAGCCTGGACAGAGCCAGTGAACTGAATCTGATTTTCAACAGGTTCACTACTGGACCCCCTGTTGCCCCCCCCCCTCACACAGCACCAATCCTAAAAACCTCCTCAGCTATCAAACAATCCACTACACCACTCAACATCACGGGCAAGGAGGTGGACACAGTGGACAGCTACAGGTACCTGGGCGTTCACCTGAATGACAGACTGGACTGGAGGACAAACAGTGATGTGTATAGGAAGGGGATGAACAGACTCTACTTTCTAAGGAAGCTCAGATCCTTTGACGTGTGCAGCAAGATATTGGAGATCTTCTACCAGTCTGCTGTAGCAAGTGCTATCTACTTTGCAGTTGTCTGCTGAGGGGGAGGGGGGGCAGTATCAGTGCTGAGATGCCAGTAGGCTGAACAAATTGATTCACAAGGCTAGAACCATCAGTCGTCAGAATTTGAAGATGTTTGAGTCAGTGAGGGACAGGAGGTCACTGAACAAACTGCTCTCCATCGTGGACAACCCATCTTACCCACTCCACTCCATACAGCTGAGGCAGAAGAGTTCCTTCGCCATCAGACTGATTCAGCCTTGCTGCCATAAAGAACGTTTCAAGAAATCATTCTTACCATTCTGAATAAGACTGTATAATAACTCTTCTTTCTGTGACAGGTGAACACACCTGTCAGGACATATTATCCCACACACATTTCTGTATTATTAGGGCCCAAGCACAACCTGCGCAAAGGCCCTATTGTGTTTGTTTTTGAATCAGGCAAATGAATTGCTTTTTTTTTAGGGTCTAAACACGCTCAAAAACTCATGAAACTTTACACATGCATCACACCTGGTGAAAATTTAAGTATTTTAATGGTTTTGAGCAAGGGCCATCCAAAATGGCTCTATAGCGCCCCCTAAAGTGGAGCCCGAACGCTGTGTTTCACGTACATGTATGAAATTTCATACACATATCTAACATATCCAGACGTACCAAAAAATCCTCTTGGAGCAATGCCCTAAACACAACAGGAAGTCTACCATTTTTAATTAATCATGCAATTTTGGCGATTTGCAGCCCTCAGACTTTCTCTAATTACTCCTAGGTTTTAGATGTTATCAACTACATATTTGGCTTGTCTAAACTACACACCAAGAGCAATATAAATTTAAAAAATGGTGAGTTTTTGCTGGAGGGCGTGGCCATGATGCCATGGTGATTTTCAATCATTCTCCAGGAAATTTTGATTGGCTCTCATTCATATTCCAAGGTAGCTCCAAGGTGCAGCTCCAAGGTGGTTGAGCTGAACCAGCTCAAATTTTGGCAGGAAAGCCTTAAGGAGTTGGTCTTACACTGTTTTCAAAACTGTGAGTCTTTGCCAAAGGGCGTGACTCTGGTGGCAAATTATGTTTCGCCATGAAGACAAATATTGATGTAAATCAAAGCTGCATTGTCCAATCTACACCAAACTTCAATGGTTTGAGAAGCCGTCTGCCCTGAACACAACGATATGCATAAAGTCCCTAAACATTAGAGCGCCACCTAGTGGGAACAGGAAATATCATGAAATATCATGTTTTATACATAGCCCCGGAGCTACATTTTATCTACATATCTGAAATTGTGCAGGCTCAGCCCCAGGGCTGTGGTTCCTCTGTATATCTGAAATTGTACAGGATCATGTAACATCCTAAGACATGCAAAAAAGTCCCTTGAAGCCATACCTCAAACCCAACAGGAAGTTAGCCATCTTCAATTTAGGGTGTCATTTTTTATTTTTATTTTTTGCCATTTTCAGGCCTTCTATTTGAATCAACTCCTCCTAGGGCATTTGACCCAGTGAGACCAAAATCGCTCCAGAAACAAGTAGCCCATCAAAAGTTATGCAAGGTTTCATAGGATATGGAGTGGTGTTGCCGTAGCAACACTTTAATTTAGGGATTTCAATCATATACCACAGGACACCAAATTGTCACATCTCAAATTGTCCAATCTGTCCCAAACTTCACATGCGTCATGAGAGTGTGAATGGGTCTAAACACTCCCAGCTACCAGCTTTGTATCACACTCATCACACCACCTAGTGGAAACAGGAAATCAGCAGTACACAGGGGTGGATGTGGCTCAGGAGGTACAGCAGGTAACCTACTAATTAGAAGGTTGGCAGTTCGATTCCTGGCTGCTCCGGGTTACATGCCAAAGTATCATTGGGCAAGATATTGAACCCCAAGATGCTCTCCAACACCAGCGTTGGAGTATAAATGTGTGTGAATTTTAGACAGTAAAAACACTTAGTTTAGATACAGATGGAAGTGCTTTTGTAGGAATGGGTAAATGCAAATGTGTTGTATAAGCGCTTTGAGTGCTCAGTTAGAGTAGAAAAGCATTATATAAGAACTAGTCCATTTACCATTTACTGACAATCAACATTATATTGTCATTACATTTTCAGTGATGGTTCAGGCATTACATACAGGATCATGACACGTAATTAGTGGGCACTTCCAACGAAGTCACCGAATGTCACCCGATGCGGGAGACATTTGGTGACTGACCGACGCAAGGAACGAGTAGCCTACTGGGCTGACAGCATCCAGGTAAGCCTGCAACTCTTCCGTCTGCGAAAGCCTCCGCGCCACGGGTCGATGCGCACCGGGTACAAGGGCCCGATCATCACAGCTTGTGGCTTTAATTTATTTTATTTTTATCACTGTTTGTAGCGACTCCAAAGGCCTAAGTCGCTTGAGAGGAAATACTGGGCCATGTCTATTTGTATGATGTGCTGCCTTTACTCCTAACAAAGTACGCTGAGCCCACAATGAGTTTGTGTCATGTTTATTGATCCACCGCTAAGCATGAATCTAAATTAGAATCAGCCGCGAGACTGGCAGACAAACAATACATATGAGCGTTCTTGCTTCATGCATTACTTTGCATTGAGTTACGTTGCATTGCGTTGCGTTACGGTCAACAAAAATTACGGCCACCCAGCTAACCTCTCTCCTCCATTCCACCTAAGCAGGTGAGTGTGACACCCCTTTAACCCTGTCAGCTGTTACACCCACACCCATGTGATCCATACATCAATACGTCACCACGACCGCTGGCGTGATATCAAAACACAACTTAAGACAAAGTGTATCTGGCACCTACACACCAGCCCCTTAATTATTTATCAATAATTACCAATATCAAACAATCACTAAATATTATCAAACACTCAAAACAATGAGGCCATCAAACAAAAATGTCCATCAATAACAATCTGTGCCGGGATCTTCCTTCTTCCGTCATAAGGCAACAAATAGTAACAGTCCAGAGTCAAATAGTGCAAAGTCTAAAGGTGAAAAACATCCAGGAATGAGTCCAAGAAAAGTCAGAATGTCAAAGCTGAGGGTAGTACGTCCTTAACCAACCTCAGCCTCCTGCAGCAGGCAGACCTTAGTAACAGAACAGTCCAGGCAGCTAGCTCGTGTTTTAATCCAAACTAGGGGTGGGACTTTAACACGTTAATTTCGATTAATTAATTACTGGGAAAATAACGAATTAAATTTTAACTCATTTCAATCGCACTTTGCACCGTGGAACGTTTCTCAGTGCACGAATTCCAGGCACACAGATTATTTCGATGCACAATGTACAAATTCAGGGGCCGCATTGTTCGAAGCATAGACATATATCGAAGGACCCGGCCCACGTCCTTCACAGCCCACGAAGACCGCAAAGGCCGGAAGTGAGTGGCTAACCTTCATATCAGCGTCACCTGCCCTCACCTCAGCGTAGTTCATGTCGCCTAGCAACGTGAGTGTGAAGTACAGTTGTGTAAAAGCAGCTGGTTAAACGGAGAACGAAGTTTTGCTCCTTTTTGTGGTTTAATTTTAATTCTTTTTTTCAAAATAAGCTGTTAAACAAGCATAACACATTTCAACATCAAGGAATACAGCTGAGCGAATGATTAATTTTCCAGCTATATTAAGTGAGACATTAATGTTGAATAAAACTATCCAGTTATGATGCTTAACTTTAATTTCAGGAGTTTGCTTATCACAGGAGCACTTCCCCCCTTTGTTGGTCTGTGTTGTAGACTGGTGGAAAATAAACAACATTCAGGAGGACTTCTCAGTTTAAGAGAAAGCCACTAAAGGCCAAATCCTTTAAAAAAAAAAAAAAAAAACATGTCCTCACGCAAAACAGGATTTGTGGAAGGTGTCTGGCTAAATACAGGCAAACATCAGCATCCCTCCAGCTGCAGATAAACGTGGCATTACAGACGACAAAGTCAGCACTCTTAAAAAAGCCTCAGTGTTCCAGCTGCTTCTCTGATAATGCTGCAGGTCTTCACCTGAGCTTTGATCAGACCGCTGCTTTCAGGAAGCAGATCTCAAATGATTTCATGAGAAGTTCTAGACTGAGTTTTGGAGCTGCAGCTGTGTGATCACACAGACATACAATTCAGCTGAGCTGGCAAGTTAGCATTCTAGTGTGTGTGTGTGGTACCTTTCTGTCAGTGCTTGTCATGGTCGGCTGTGTGGCTGAATCGGATAGACCCCAAAACGCAGGACTCAGGAGAGGGTGAACTTAAAGTGATTTATTGGGGATATAACAGAATACAAAAATAAACCTACACTGGGAGAAGCTAAACCAAAACCCGAGGAGGAGCAGGGAGACACACAGCGAGGGAATACTGAAGCGGAAACATCAACGACGCGACAACAGGCAGAGAAAACGCAGGACTTAAATACACAGAAGGGCTGATCAGGGCAAGAGGAAACAGCAGGGAGCAACAGGTGAAGCAAATTAAACTAACAACGGGAAGCAAAACTAAACACAAAGCACAGGGAATACGACTGTCAAAATAATACAGGAAGTGACTAACCAAGGTGCACGCAGACTACACACGGGGGACTGGCACACAGACACGGGGCAGAGACACAGACTAGTCACAACACTAGGAATAAACTCAACATGAAAACACAGGAGGTCAGGGTTAAGACATCATGACAAGACCATGGAGCAGGGGAGACAGGGACGTATCAAAACAACTGAAAAACAACAAAACTCAGGGAAGACAGAACTAAACACAAAACGCTGGGCAGACGGCCCAGGACCATGACAGTGCTGTAAACAGGGCTTTCAAATTGTTTTGGAGTAGCAGGGGGGCATTCCAAAGTAGCAGGCACCTTATGACCAAGACCTTTGCTGTCCTCCATGGGCGTCTTTTCCCATCTGTTTTGCTTTTATGACTATAAATTTTACTAGACTTTCATTCAGTACTCCCATAAATATATCAAAGTTACTATAAATGAACAACTTCTACTATGAGAGGAATAAATGCCACTTTGGTAAAAACTGAAGTACTGGCTCAACATCTTTACTTAAGTAAAAGTAAAAAAGTACAGGCTCTGAAATGTACTCAAAGTAAGAAAGTAAAAGTAGGTCTTTGGAGGACGTTTCTACCTGCTATTTTTGTGTAAAGCTAACGGAACCTCATTATATATTATTGTAATAATTTAAACACAGCTCTGTTCTCTGTGTCCTCCATAGTAGAGGGTGACTGTGCCTCCACCTAAACACCAACATGAGGATACTCAGGGGTTACAGTGGGATTCAGAAGGTGGAGGAACTCTAAGATCAGCTGTAGTGGCTCTGCATGGGGAGAAGAATCACAACTTTCTATTGTGAGCTGCAGTAAATGATGTTGGTGTGCAGGCTGTGATCAGCTGACCTGCTGCTGCTGCTCTGAGGTTTACTGCTCTGTGTGGAGGAACTGGATTCACAAAGATGTAACCCAGTATTTCACAGCTCTCTGAGCTGATCTCCATCCCCTACACTGACAGCATACAGGCTGTATAAATGTTGGATTCAGTGAATGAATCTCAGCATCAGCAGCTTTGATTCAAACTCATCTCTGCTGCACTGATGTAACTCTGACCATGAACGCAGTCTCTGTGCACCAACACAGAGCTTTACTGTAAATACAGTACAGCAAGCTGACCTGTTTATCACACACTAAACTGCAGCATTTTCATACAATCTTTGAATTACACAAAGCCAGCATACCTCAGTTTGTTTTGCAGTCTTTACCTTTAAATCTAACCTCTCTTCTTCCTCTCCTGTCCTCTGAGTGAACTCTCTCTTTGCTCTCCCTGAAATACAGCAGCTCTTCTTTTAGCTAGCAGACACACTGTGTGACAAACTGCATACACTCTGTGTGTTTGCTGATATTTGTTGAGCATTTAGAAACGTTGCATTTACCTGCCACACGTTACTTAGGGGTTTTAACGTGGATAAGATTTTTATGAAAATGTTTTATTCTTGTTTTATTGAGTCTGTTTTAACCTTTTCTTTAATCTGTTGGTTCGGTTCTCTGAGCCTCAAGAACAAAAGAAGGTTATAGTACATTGTGAAACTGTGTAGCAAGGTGGCAAATGTAAGTCTTAATGATCTTGGCCTCCTGTACAGGGTTCGAGTCACCCAAAAGGCAGAAAGGATTCGGGGTGATAGCACTCACCCCCTGTCCTCAGTGTATCAGTTATTGCCTTCAGGAAGGAGGTACTCTCTGCCACAGTGCAGAACAAACAGATTTAAATTCTCTTTTATTTCCAATCCTATTAACTTTTTGAACTCTTTTAGATAATTGTGTCCTTGGTTGTGTGTGTTGTATGTTTGATTGTTTTTATAGATTTATTTATTTTGCTGTTGGCTGCAAAACAAATTGCCCCTCGGGGATAATAAAGTATTTGATTGACTGATTGATTGATTGATTGATTGATAGATATACTAGCAAGCTAAATATTTCAGTAGCACAAAAATAATTTAGTAACGCACAGAAGTGCAAAATTTGACTTTTTATTGGTCAAAAACATTTAATAATGGTCAAAATGCATTTATGTAGGTTGACTGGCAACAGAACTAGTTCTTTAATTAAACAACGTTCTGACATGAAAGAATCCTCACAGATAATGTAATGAACAAATTATCCACTTTTTAAGATAAAAAACAGCTATTAAAATATGCCTGTGTAATTTGAAACTCTAATCTAATAAATCAACATAAATATCAATAAAAATAATAAGCAAAAGAAATAAATAAATTAATAAAAGTGATACCTCTCACATTTAATAGACAAGCTGTGTGCCTCTTTACAGCCCTGCATTTAGCCAAACAGGTACACAAAAGGTTAAAAACATTGGCCTAAGCAGAAGAGCCAAAATGATTTTTCCTCCTCTCATTTGAAATTCATTGCAAATTGACTTCTTGTCCAGTAAGTAAACTTTATCCTGTGTATGAAAGTAAACTGACAAACAACCATATTCATGGTAACATTTCCGACAGACCGTTTTACCTCATTCAAAGAGTTTCTGACTCTTGCCGCTGTCTCCGGCTCCCAAACACTCAGAGCCATTCAGAGGGGGGTGGGGTAGCGCAATGTCATGACGCTATGTTGCGCCTTCAAAATAAAAGCATGCGAGTTAAAAAAAATTTTCTCCTCCGCGGTGTAATTTTTGGGTGGGACAAATGCGCCTCTCTCCAATATTGGGGGGAAACACCCCCGCCCCGTCCCCCCTGTCCCACCTGGTTCCTATGCCTATAATGCTGCTACCAGCATGTTTCACTGTTGGGATTGTATTGGGCAGGTGATGAGCAGTGCCTGGTGTTGTCCACACATTGACACCAAAAACAAAAGAATTGACACCAAAAAGTTCAGTCCTCATCTCATCAGACCAGAGAATCTTATTTCTCATAGTCTGGGAGTCCTTCATTTGTTTTGTGGCGAACTCTATGCAGGCTTTCATATGTCTTGCACTGAGGAGAAGCTTCCATCAGGCCACTCTGCCATAAAGCCCGACTGATGGAGGGCTGCAGTGATAGTTGACTTTGTGGAACTTTCTCCCATTTCCCTACTCAGCCACAGTGATCTTTGGGGTCTTATTTACGTCTCTCACCAAGGCTTTTCTCCCACGATTGCTCAGTTTGGCTGGACGGCCAGGTCTAAGAAGAGTTCTGGTCATCCCAAACTTCTTCCATTTAAGGATTATGGAGGCCACTGTGCTCTTAGGAACCTTGAGTGCTGCAGAAATTCTTTTGTAACCTTGGCCAGATCTGTGCCTTGCCACAATTCTCTCTCTGAGCTCCTTGGGCAGTTCCTTCGACCTCATGATTCTCATTTGCTCTGACATGCACTGTGAGCTGTGAGGTCTTATGTAGAAGGTGTGTGCCTTTCCTAATCAAGTCCAATCAGTTTAATTAAACACAGCTAGACTCCAATGATGGAGTAGAACCATCTCAATGAGTATCAGAAGAAATGGACAGTATGTGAGTTAAATATGAGTGTCACAGCAAAGGTTCTGAATACTTATGACCATTTCTTTCTACATTTCTGTTTTTTTCTGTCAAGATGGGGTGCTGAGTATACATTAATGAGAAATAAAATGAATTTTTTTGATTTTAGCAAATGGCTTCAATGAAACAAAGAGTGAAATATTTAAAGGCGTCTGAATACTTTCTGTACCCACTGTGTTTATGCAAGATTCAGCATTAAAGTCATTTTTGAGTTGAGTTCAGCCTCAGTTCAGCCTCACGTGTCCTGCATTTGAGTCCAACCATGCCTGCCACACAGCCAGACATTCTGACATCATGATTAGGACAGAAGGAGGCACAAACCATATGATGAAAAGAAGGAAAGGATAAAGTGGAGAAAGAATGGAGACATAGAAGATCAGGAGAAGATATACAAAGGTTGCTGGGATGGAGATTGCTTGTTGACATTTAACCTGTGTATCCTACCTGTACATTTCTTGGGGCTGCCGAGTCTCTTGCCATGCATCCCCAGCTTGCAGCCAAAGTTTTCCTCCCAGAACTCAGCAAACCAAATGTTCCTGCGGTTATTGGACAAAGAGCGGCTCTTGAAGTAACGGTCAAATGCTACCAAAAGAAGGAATACATAATTAAAATCACAGTCTTTTTCAAAACCTCCAAAACAATTTGCATCAAGTCAAGGCTGTTTCTCGCCTCACCATCCACAGATGCCCTCTTAGGAAGAATGGTGATGGCTCCCTCAGCCACCCGCTCCTGCTGGACCACTGGGGAGCTCTTGGATCCCCAGCTGTCAGAGCCCACCCACAAGAAGTGACCTGTAACACTGTTGCGTTTTGCAGCATCCAGGATTCTCCTTTTAGCATCGCAGGTTAAAAAGAGAGTGAGGAGGGGAGTAAGTTCTCAGTCCATGTTTTGTATGTAGAATAATGTTATCTGAAATGCTCATCCCTATATGGACCTGAAAGATACATGGAACTCTGCAACAAGATCAAAAGACAATACACAACAAGAACATTTGCACACAATAATACTCAATCCACAAGATACAACAAAAGAACCATAAAACAAGTTGCAAATTTTCACACACTTGATGCCTAATAACTGTCTTCATCTTCATTAAAAAATACAGTGGCTTGCAAAAGTATTCATACCCCTTGAACTTTTCCATATTTTGTCACATTACAACCACAAACATAAATAATTTTTTCACTGGAATTTAACGTGAAAGACCAACACCAAGTGGTATACAATTGTGAAGTGGAAAGAAAATTATACATGATCCAAAACATTTTTTACAACCACCTTGTGGAACCACCTTTTGCTGCAATTACAGCTGCAAGTCTTTTAGGGTATGGCTCCACCAGCTTTGCACATCTAGTGACTAAAATTTTTGCCCATTCTTCTTTGCAAAACAGCTCAAGCTCAGTCAGATTAGATGGAGAGCTTTTATGAACAGCAGTTTTCAGATCTTGCCACAAATTCTCGATTGGGTTTAGGTCTGGACTTTGACTGGGCCATTCTAACACATGAAAATGTTTTGTTTTAAACCATTCCATTGTAGCCCTGGCTTTATGTTCAGGGTCGTTGTCCTGCTGGTAGGTGAACCTCTGCCCCAGTCTCAAGTCTTTTACAGACTCCAACAGGTTTTCTTCCAAGATTGCCCTGTATTTGGCTCCATCCATCTTCCCATCAACTCTGACCAACTTCCCTGTCCCTGCTGAAGAGAAGCTGCTCCAGAGCACGATGCTGCCACCACCATATTTAACAGTGGGGATGGTGTGTTCAGAGTGATGTGCAGTGTTAATTCTGTGCCACAAATAGCGTTTTGAATTTTGGCCAAAAAGTTCAATTTTGGTCTGATCTGACCAAAGCACCTTGTTCCACGTGTTTGCTGTGTCCCCAACATGGCTTCTGGCAAACTGCTAACGGGACTTTTTATGGTTTTCTTTTAACAATGGCTTTCTTCTTGCCACTCTTCCATAAAGACCACATTTGTGCAGTGCACGACTCCTGTGGACAGATTCCCCCACCTGAGCTGTGGGTCTCTGCATTACGTCCAGAGTCATCGTGGGCCTCTTGGCTGCATCTCTGATCAGTGCTCTCCTTGTTCGGCCTGTAAGTTTAGGTGGACGGCCTTGTCTTGGTAGGTTTACAGTTGTGCCATACTCTTTCCATTTCTGGATAATGGATTGAACAGTGCTCCGTGAGATGTTCAAAGCTTGGGAAATCTTTTTATAGCCTAAGCCTGCTTTAAACTTCTCCACAACCTTATTCCTGACCTGTCTGCTGTGTTCTTTGGACTTCATGATGCTGTTTACTCCCCAATATTCTCTTAACCAACCTCTGAGGCCGTCACGGAGCAGCTGTATTTGTACTGAGATTAGATTACACACAGGTGGACTCTTTTTAGTCATTAGCAGTCATCAGGCAACTTCTGAATGCAATTGGTTGCACTCAGAGAAAAGGGGGCTGAATACTTTTGCACACCGCACTTTTCAGTTTTTTATTTGTAAAAAATGTTTTGAATCATGTATAATTTTCTTTCCACTTCACAATTGTATACTCCTTTGTGTTGGTCTTTCACATTAAATTCCAGTGAAATATATTTATGTTGTAATGTAATGGTTGTAATGTAACAAAATATGATAAAGTTCAAGGGGTATGAATACTTTTGCAAGCCACTGTATTTACAGTCAGCATCCACATTGACTTCTGCAAGTAAAAAATCCACCAGATTATGCTTTGTCCAGTAATCTTTGTAATCAATGTAATTTAATGGTTTTTTAAACTGTTGTAAATAGTTACTCTTTACTCTCAACAAAGGAAGAAATGAAAAATTATCTTTATTAATGGTTATTAACAGAATAATTTCAGTTTATTTATTTCAGAGTTTTGTGTAATAAAATAATTACTTTATGAATTATGTAATGTATGATTGTAACAATAATAGTGAGCACTGTCTCACTCCCAGCTCTTTTAGATACCTTCCGTCCGCCATACATCCATTAACTTCGTTGGAAGTGCCCACTAATTACGTGTCATGATCCTGTATGTAATGCCTGAACCATCACTGAAAATGTAATGACAATATAATGTTGATTGTCAGTAAATGGTAAATGGACTAGTTCTTATATAATTCAGGGATGGGCTGGGGTCTATTCGTATAGGTTATATTGTATTTTTAATGAATACAACAAAAACTACTAAAATGTTGATGTTAAGCATTTAACATGTTTTTGTTCATCAGAGGTGGCCAAAGTACCGACATTCTACACTTAAGTAGAAGTACGAGTACTTTTGTTAAAAACTACTCTGGTAAAAATTGAAGTACTGGTTCAACTTCTGTACTCAAGTAAAAGTAAAAGTAGCTCTTTGGAGGACATTTCTACCTCTTTCTTACATCTTTCTCCATGTGAGTGAAGTTATCGCTCATTCTTTGCTCTCCCTGGAAATACAGCAGCTGTTCTTTTAGCTAGCAGACACACTGTGCGACAAACTGCAGACACTTTTTGTGCTTTATGTTTTCCGTCATTTATTTTCTTCACCGTTCCAGCCTGTAGCTTCTATGTAAAAAGCAACTTCCT
Source organism: Archocentrus centrarchus (assembly GCF_007364275.1). Lineage (NCBI taxonomy): Eukaryota > Metazoa > Chordata > Actinopteri > Cichliformes > Cichlidae > Archocentrus > Archocentrus centrarchus. The sequence continues at coordinate 6,780,339 of NC_044351.1, forward strand.
CTTTCTGGTCTCCAAACAAGCTACACAGGAGCCTCTCCCTCTACCATGTAGAGTGTCTTTTCCCTCCCTCGCTCCCACCCTGTTGTTGTGGCTTCCAAGAAAATAACGCTCACAATCAGGAGCTGGTACCCACACTCACCGGAAATGCAAAAGTAACGACCTTGTGTTGAAATTGTAAGAAGTAAAAAGTACAGATATTTGTGTAAAAATGTAGGAAGTAAATAGTAGTCAGAAAAATAAATACTCAAGTAAAGTACAGATACCTGAAAAATCTACTTAAGTACAGTAATGAAGTATTTGTACTTTGTTTCTTCCCACCTCTGATGTTCATCATCTTAGCTCAGTGCATTAGCACTAAACATAAAATGTAACTGAGGCTGATAAAATTTTATTACTTTTTCAAGTATCTGGCTATAATCAGACAAATTATGTTAATAGATCACAAAACACACTTCACAGAGGGGTCAGGACAGTTTAAGCCAATGGTAATCCATGAAATAGTTGTTGAGATATTTTATTCACCTATTTCATTCAATTCATATCAGAAAGATGAGAGGTGATCAATCAGATCAGATCGGTGATCAATCATTTACAACAGAGGTGTCAAGTTCAATCACAGAAGGGGCAAAAACTCAAAGCACATTACAAGTTGCAGGCCAAACAGGATGAACATTTATTCAACAAAAACAAAAACTTAGAATGTTCTGAACAGAAATATGAATTGAAACAGCCAGTGTACAATAATTTTTCTCAATAAAATGACTAAACTTTAAAATGCAGAAACTGAAAAAACTACATAAAGCCCTTTGGTTATTATTTGTTCAGGGAGACACAGGCCTTCCCAGCCAACTGCCTGTGCTCCCTTCCCAAGAAGAGCACTGCTCTAAGCCAAACATAACAATTTTATACTACAAGCGCTATTTACAAGCACTATCAATTCAAAAAACAGTTGGAGAGAGCCATGGTTTAGACTTGGCCTTCTCAGATTGATTCGTCCAGTGGTTGGTTCCGGCATCATGGCACAAGCTTCTCCAATCAACAATAAATGCTCCGTAAAAGAAATACACACCTTCCCCTCTCACATATTCCTAATTATGACTTGGCAGTTTTATTCTCCTTAGCAACGGAATGCGATGACCTACACACACACTTCCCTCCTTAGACACAGATGCACATGTTTTGGCAAAACTTTTAGGGATAAGATAAACACATTCTTCTCCGAGACCGAGAAGGTCATAAATAAAATAAACATATCACCCAAAAGGCTGTGACGTTGGTCTGACACTATCCATCTGTCGCTCTCTGTCTAATGTGTTATTTAATCGTCTATTATTTACTGGAGTTTACTTTTAAGCATTTAGCATTTTATTCATTGCGTAAAAAATAAACCCAACACTAGACCTTCCCATTTTGATTGACACCTCATGCGGCTAATCATGTAACTGGCTGCACCAAATCACCTGACAAAGCTACGTGACACCCTCTGGTTATTATTGGCTCTCTGAGACCCAGTCCTTAACATGATTGGCTGAATAGGTGTCAATCAAAATGGGAGGGTCTAGCCTGCTGTATAAAACGCACTTCATACGTCCTGTGGATGGGACATGGCCAGTTAAGAGGCTATGAACAAGCTGTTCATACCTGTTGTGTTAGAAACTGCCAAGCAAAAACTCACAGCCTTGGCTAACCACTTGAAGAGGTATACCAGAGATATTGAAGCCAGGAGAATAAACCAGATGTTTCCAATAAACCATCCAAGGTATACTCTCAGTGACAAGGGAACAACATGAGAGCAGCACCCCCACCAAGGCTCGAGACAGAGCAACACTGGAAGAGCATAGGAGAGGGATGAACCTGAGAACATTCAGAAATTCAATTCATGGGGATGTGGAGAACAACAGTAGAAGCCAATGAAGGAATTTAAATAATAAGTGTGTGTGTGTCTGCTGTTTTAAGCCTTTAGGTTTCTGCGTGTTCGTTTCATCGAACAGGAATTGACACAAAACAAACAGGAATAAGGAGTAAATTTAATATTAAATTTAAATTTATTAAATTTAATAAAGCCATTTCAAACAGTTCAGATATCTGGGTCAGACTGCATGCTATGCTCATATGAGATGGCATGAAGTACTGGCACAGTTCTAATTCAACTTACAGTTTCATATAGTCACAGCATATCAGTCTTGATTACATCATTTACAAAACAGAATGTGGAAAACAGAGAATTTCAACAACAGAGTGACCTCGAAGTCTCCATTTCTATCATTGTGTAGTCTTCATCAGTGTGATTCATTGTACAGTCTGAACACAAAGTTCATGGTGACATGGAACATTATAAGCTTCTGTATTTTAATCAGTTATGTTATTTTCCAGACAAATTTCTCAGGGAAGTAATTGTATGTAAGATATATATGTGGCATATATCATGAATATTCCTACAATTCCCCCTTTTGACCTCAGATTCTGAGGTCAACTTCACCAGCCTGACCTCAGGTGGTCAGCCAGGACTGTCTTGATGTTTAGAGCCAGAAGAGGATTTTTGTGAAAAGTAATCTCATACTATTGTGATTGTGAATTTAGCAAAGAATTAAGACAGGGTTTGATGATGTCATATTTATAATGGATGTACCTACAGGGGTTGGACAATGAAACTGAAACACCTGGTTTTAGACCACAATAATTTATTAGTATGGTGTAGGGCCTCCTTTCGCTGCCAATACAGCATCAATTCGTCTTGGGAATGACATATATAAGTCCTGCACAGTGGTCAGAGGGATTTTAAGCCATTCTTCTTGCAGGATAGTGGCCAGGTCACGACGTGATACTGGTGGAAGAAAACGTTTCCTGACTCGCTCCTCCAAAACACCCCAAAGTGGCTCAATATTATTTAGATCTGGTGACTGTGCAGGCCATGGGAGATGTTCAACTTCACTTTCATGTTCATCAAACCAATCTTTCACCAGTCTTGCTGTGTGTATTGGTGCACTGTCATCCTGATACACGGCACCGCCTTCAGGATACAATGTTTGAACCATTGGATGCACATGGTCCTCCAGAATGGTTCGGTAGTCTTGGCAGTGACGCGCCCATCTAGCACAAGTATTGGGCCAAGGGAATGCCATGATATGGCAGCCCAAACCACCATGCTTCACTCTGGGCATGCAACAGTCTGGGTGGTACGCTTCTTTGGGGCTTCTCCACACCGTAAGTCTCCCGGATGTGGGGAAAACAGTAAAGGTGGACTCATCAGAGAACAATACATGTTTCACATTGTTCACAGCCCAAGATTTGCACTCCTTGCACCACTGAAACCAACGTTTGGCATTGGCACGAGTGACCAAAGGTTTGGCTATAGCAGCCCGGCCGTGTATATTGCCGTGGAGCTCCCGACGGACAGTTTTGATGGAAACAGGAGAGTTGAGGTGCACATTTAATTCTGCCTTTATTTGGGCAGCCGTGGTTTTATGTTTTTTGGATACAATCCGGGTTAGCACCCGAACATCCCTTTCAGACAGCTTCCTCTTGCGTCCACAGTTAATCCTGTTGGATGTGGTTCGTCCTTCTTAGTGGTATGCTGACATTACCCTGGATACCGTGGCTCTTGATACATCACAAAGACTTGATACATCACAAAGACTGTCTTGGTCACAGATGCGCCAGCAAGACATGCACCAACAATTTGTCCTCTTTTGAACTCTGGTATGTCACCCATAATGTTGTGTTTGTGTTGTGTTGCAATATTTTGAGCAAAACTGTGCTCTTACCCTGCTAATTGAACCTTCACACTCTGCTCTTACTGGTGCAATGTGCAATTAATGAAGATTGGCCACCAGGCTGGTCCAATTTAGCCATGAAACCTCCCACACTAAAATGACAGGTGTTTCAGTTTCATTGTCCAACCCCTGTACTTTCTATACTTATGGCCTGAAAAACAAAAAGAAAACAAGCATTAGTCTTTCATAAGTCAATGTTGTTCAGTGATGTGGATTAGCTTTTAAAGTCTCTGGAGCTTGAAAAAGGCGACTGGACTTCTTTTTGTTTCTTGAAGACGTTTCACCTCTCATCCGAAAGGCTTCTTCAGTTCTCAACCAAATGGTGGAGAGACCCAGGTATTTAAACCCCTGTGGGCGTAGTCCCCTGGAGGTGGTTATGACCCTCTATTGATCATGTGCGTGAACACATGTGCCCAGGTGTGAAGGGGGCGTGGGTCATATTTAATCAGTGGTTTCAGTTGAAACCAATTTAGGACTCCGCTCCATTGTTTCCTGTGGCCTATTGAGGTCACTGGAACAAAGGTGTGAATGGGGGTTGAGACGTCTGGGAAGGGAGCTCAGGACAGCACTGTAAGCGGGGGAAAGTTGGTGACGTAATCCACCTCCTCTGTTCAATGATGGTTGTTCACAGTGGACATAGATGGCTTCTTTCACTCCTCTTTCAAACCATCTGTTTTCCCTGTCCAAAATGTGAACATTGGCATCCTCAAAAGAGTGCCCTTTTTCCTTCAGATGCAGATGTACTGCTGAATCTTGTCCTGTCGAGGTGGCTCTTCTATGTTGTGCCATTCGTTTGTGAAGAGGCTGTTTGGTTTCACCAATGTAGAGGTCCGAGCACTCTTCGCTGCACTGAACAGCATACACTACATCGCTGATCTTGTGTTTGGCGGGTTTGTCCTTGGGATGAACCAGTTTTTGTCTTAGGGTGTGACTTGGTTTGAAGTATACTGAGATGTCATGCTTGGAGAAAATTCTTCTGAGTTTCTCTGACAAGCCTGACACATATGGGATGACAATGTCGTTCCTCTTGTCCTTCCTATTCTCTGTAGTTTGTGTTTGGCCTTCATTCCTGTGCATCTTAGCTGATTTGATGAAGGCCCAGTTGGGGTAACCGCATGTTTTGAGGGCTTTCTTAATGTGTGTGTGTTCCTTATGCTTCCCTTCTGCCTTAGAGGGAACACTTTCCGCACGGTGTTGTAGGGTCCTGATCACCCCAAGTTTGTGTTCCAGAGGGTGGTGGGAGTCAAAGAGGAGATACTGGTCTGTGTGTGTGGGCTTCCGGTAAACTTCAATGTTGAGGCTTCCATCTTCCTCGATAAGCACCGCACAGTCCAGGAATGGTAACTTGTTATCTCTGGTGTCCTCCCTGGTAAAACGTATGTATTTATCCACTGAGTTGATGTGACGAGTGAAGGCTTCTACTTCTTGGGTTTTGATTTTGACCCAGGTGTCATCTACATATCTGTACCAGTGGCTAGGTGCCGTCCCTTTGAAAGAACCAAGAGCTTTACTTTCCACTTCCTCCATGTAAAGGTTGGCTACAATGGGAGACACTGGGGAGCCCATGGCACATCCATGCTTCTGTCTGTAGAATCCATCATTGTATTTAAAATATGTTGTGGTAAGGCAGAGATCTAAAAGTGCACAAATCTGATCTGGGGTGAAGCTGGTTCTGTTCAGTAAGGAATCGTCTTCCTGTAGTCGTCTTCTGACGGTCTCCACTGCCTCAGTTGTGGGTATGCAAGTGAAAAGTGAAACCACATCAAAGGACACCATGGTTTCATCTGGATCCAGTACAAGATTCTGGACCTTGTTAGTAAAATCTGTAGAGTTTTCAATGTGGTGGGGGGTGATGCCAACAAGCGGTGATAAGATGGTGGCGAGGTGTTTGGAAATGTTGTAGGTGACCGAGTTTATACTGCTGATAATGGGTCGAAGTGGGACTCCTTCTTTGTGGATCTTTGGGAGTCCATAAATGCATGGAGTGGCTTCTCCAGGGTACAGGCGGTAGTAAGTGGGGCGGTCAATGGCTTTTTCCTTTTCAAGTTGTTGCAGGCAGCAAACAACTTTTTTCTTGTAGTTGCTTGTGGGATCACGTCTCAAGACCTCATAAGTATTGTTGTCACTGAGGAGTGTAGTAATTTTGTTGTGGTAATCCGATGAATTCAGCACAACCGTGCACCTCCCCTTGTCGGCTGGCAGTATGGTGATGTTTTGATCCTTGCTTAGGGCTGTGATGGCCTTCTTCTCCTGAGCCCACACACACAGACCAGTATCTCCTCTTTGACTCCCACCACCCTCTGGAACACAAACTTGGGGTGATCAGGACCCTACAACACCGTGCGGAAAGTGTTCCCTCTAAGGCAGAAGGGAAGCATAAGGAACACACACACATTAAGAAAGCCCTCAAAACATGCGGTTACCCCAACTGGGCCTTCATCAAATCAGCTAAGATGCACAGGAATGAAGGCCAAACACAAACTACAGAGAATGGGAAGGACAAGAGGAACAACATTGTCATCCCATATGTGGCAGGCTTGTCAGAGAAACTCAGAAGAATTTTCTCCAAGCATGACATCTCAGTATACTTCAAACCAAGTCACACCCTAAGACAAAAACTGGTTCATCCCAAGGACAAACCCGCCAAACACAAGATCAGCGATGTAGTGTATGCTGTTCAGTGCAGTGAAGAGTGCTCGGACCTCTACATTGGTGAAACCAAACAGCCTCTTCACAAACGAATGGCACAACATAGAAGAGCCACCTCGACAGGACAAGATTCAGCAGTACATCTGCATCTGAAGGAAAAAGGGCACTCTTTTGAGGATGCCAATGTTCACATTTTGGACAGGGAAAACAGATGGTTTGAAAGAGGAGTGAAAGAAGCCATCTATGTCCACTGTGAACAACCATCATTGAACAGAGGAGGTGGATTACGTCACCAACTTTCCCCCGCTTACAGTGCTGTCCTGAGCTCCCTTCCCAGACGTCTCAACCCCCATTCACACCTTTGTTCCAGTGACCTCAATAGGCCACAGGAAACAATGGAGCGGAGTCCTAAATTGGTTTCAACTGAAACCACTGATTAAATATGACCCACGCCCCCTTCACACCTGGGCACATGTGTTCACGCACATGATCAATAGAGGGTCATAACCACCTCCAGGGGACTACGCCCTCAGGGGTTTAAATACCTGGGTCTCTCCACCATTTGGTTGAGAACTGAAGAAGCCTTTCGGATGAGAGGTGAAACGTCTTCAAGAAACAAAAAGAAGTCCAGTCGCCTTTTTCAAGCTCCAGAGACTACTATGACCTGGATGACTGAGAATCTACACAGACATTAGCTTTTAAATTTAATCAGTCCAAAGTAAATTCTGCATATAAATTGGCCCACATGACAAACAGTAACATGAAACAGTCACCATCTAATAATTTTCCTCAAATTCATAAAAAATGTGGATTGCATCCCTTCAGGATCAAATCCAGTTCCAATTGATGAAAATCTTACTGCAAACATAAAGAAATGATCACTGATCAATGCACAGGTAATAGTTATATATGCAGCCTTCTTTCAGCCTTCAGCACACCGTGCTCATATTCACCAAAGCCATGGATGTTCAAACCACAGTAGTCAGCACTCATCTCTGGAGATGCATCCCTGCACCTCTTTAGACTACAGCTCTTCACATATGGCCGTCATCCTGGTTAGTTTCCTCTGAAAGGCGCATAATGTCTCAGGTATATCTCAGGTACCTGTGGAAAAAGTCCAGTGAAGAAAGTTCCAATTTTTCCCTGTTAATTAAACAAAATACCATGAACTGCAGGTCTTGTGGGTCAATAATTAAATTTGCACAAACTAAGAGAGGACATCAAAATGCCCATAAATGTTCTAAGGATGTATTTATTCAATGGCTTTTAGTTATAAATCTTTTATTTTGTTAGTCAGCCTGAGAAAATGATCTTACAATTTTCTTATACCACTAGTTTACTAATTTACTAAGTGGATTCAATCCACCAAAAGTGAACCTGATTTAATGCACCTAGAGTTAAATATCAGATTAAGCAAAAAACTAATATGAGCTTCTGTCTGTCTATGAGTGGGTGAGTGTGAGTGAGTGTGTGTAAGCTGATTCTTCATTGCAAGTGTTTGTGTTTTTTTTTTTTTTTATAAGGTCAGTGTCAGCTGTCTCATTTTTCATCCAATTGTAAAGTTAACTTTTGCATTTTGGTCTCAAACTCTTCAGAGAATTCAAAATATAAATGAATATCCTTAAATTAAAATTTGACACACCTTCTATGTAAGCTAGAGTGGAACAAAAAGAACACAAGAAAACAAAAAACAAAATATGGGATGAATCTCAAAATATCTAAAAAATAATCATTTTAAAGTTCTCTAATCTTAAACCGCTCTTGGATAAGTTTGTCTGTACCTGTAAAATTACTGTTCAATTCTGACTCCTTTGGCCTGAAAATCTGGGGAAATGAAATATCTTAGAAAGATCGACAATCAAAATCATTTCAAAGTATTATACTGGACTCAAAATTATATTTATTCTGTAAGGGTCTGTACCCCCCAACAAAGCATAATTATGGCAGACAAAATATGGGTTCATAAACCTCAAGTTACTAAATTGTGAAGGGGAAAAATGCATAACTTTGACCTAAAACAACATCAGCAGTTGTTACTAGTTCAGCAGTGAAACAGAGTGACAAGGTTTCTTCTTGAGCACCAGGAGCCTTTTTTATATGAGTTTATGGCGCTGTGAGCTTGTTCAGGAGATCTTAGGATGAGCTTGAACACCTTGTAGTGCACCAGAGTTTCTTTGTTGGTAGCTATCAGTTCAGTCTCCTGTGTTGTTGTTCAGGCTTCCTGTTAGAATAAAACTGAGAGATTTTCATTAGTTAAATTTTGAACTTTCTGCTGGTCTGTCTCCCTCCTTTGAGACTTAACTCTGTTTGTCTCAATAATTTACCTTAATTTAGCTTATTTATCTAAAGGGTATATTGATTTTTATATTATTAGCTTCTGGGATTTTTTCCTTTAATGCTTGATTCAATATCGAATTGTTCAGACATTCAAAATTCAAATGTTCTCTGCTTTTCTCTTATAATCTTAGCTTTAAACAAATCTACCAAATGAAGAAATGTAAATGCACAAAAGTGTAAATCGGTATCTTGTATTCTATCCCGCATGGGCAAACAAATAAGTTTTTTTTTAGTTCTCTATATTTTGCTTTGTAACAGAGCGGCAGCTCAAAGTTTGGCACTTTGTTTTGGGTCTCAGATTCGGCTGTTTTTTTTTGTTGTTTTTTTTCTAACCTTTCTTTTGAGGTTGTACTAAAACTGAGCTTCTCACGTAGACTTTTTCTTGAAATTTAACAACAATCTTCTGGAAAAATGACCTAATAATTTGCAAAAAATACTTCAACCTGGAATTTTCAAGGCATCTATTTTTACTGTCTTTGTTTATTCATTATTTATTTTTTAAAGCAATAAACTCCTGACTCCCCTTTATTTTTTTTTTGCGATTTTTCTTTTTTTTGTCTTTTTATCCATCTGTGTTTGGCTTATCTCTCATATGTATCGGAAGCGAAACCTTCCTTCCGAGAAAAAAAGGTCTCTGCCAACCTTTAGGTGGAGATCTCCTGGTCACTGATAGAGTCTGGAAGTCAGTACTGTCGCGAGGAACCTCAAAGCGGTGATTATTAGTGGCCAAATTCACTCCTTATTCCCAAGAAACTCAAAAAACACAAATAAAAACAGAAAAGAAGAAAAGAAGCAAGAACAGGAATAATCGTGGAAGGACAGGCTCCTGTACGGCATGTACCATCATGCCGTGCAGGCATGATATCAGGAGTGGCTGATATCAAAAAATCCTACCACTGGCTGGACAAAGCTGAGTTGAAAAATAGCACAGAGGCAATAATCATGGCAGCACAGGAACAAGCTCAAAGCACAAGATTGTTAGAGGCTGGAGTCTACCAGACCAGGCAAGACCCCAGGTGCAAAGATGCCCCTGAGACAATTCAGCACATAACGGCAGGGTGCAAGATGCTAGCAGGCAGGACATACATGGAACACCATAACCAAGTGGCTGGCGTAGTATACAGGAACATCTGTGGTGAGTATGGCCTGGAAGTGCTCAAAATGGGATATGTCCCCAAGAGTAGTTGAGAATGACCAAGTTAAGATCCTGTGCGACTTCCAGATGTAGACAAACTGGTGATGGCATCATAGGCCATGGTGGTTTGAGCCATTCACTTGACATTGCTCACCATGCCACCCCTTCTTTTTTAATAACACTAAAGTCACAACAAACATAGGACACTGGGGGGCAGGTGGATTACTCAGAGGTGGGTGGGTGGGGCTACTGAGGTGGCCCCACTCATCTCTTCACTGTTGTCTCCCCCTCAATTTTATCAGCAGCTTAGACATTGAGCACTGGTGTCCAGCAGTCAGGTGCTCATGACACATTTGTCACCTCTATTTTAATTACACTAGTTTTCACACAGTCATACTCATCCTTTACACCACATACAGGGTTTGCTGCTGCCTGCTGGTTGTTGCTGCCCCCTCCCTGGGGCATGGACACTCGGTTGCCTGTTGCCTCTGGTTCTCTGGAGGCCTTTGACCCTGGACCTCCCGTTTCCTTCTGCTGGGGTGGGCATGTGGCTGTAATTGAGATATGTGGCCTTGGTTCTTCAGTGCTCCTGGGGTGCAGTGGACGGCCCTGGTCTTCTGGGTCCATTTCTGTCTCTCTTGGGCTTCTCATTGTCATTACCAAGTGCATTTCATGACAAACACCCAATACACAGACACTCGGGGGCGTGGTGGCCATCGGGAGGTTCGGGAGTTTTCCCGAATGGCCGGTCGTTTCCAGGCCGAACCGGCCGGTGATAAGAATTTATTTTGTTTTTTTTACCCAATTAAGCACAGCAGGGCTCGCGCAGGCACAGGTGCAGACAGTGATGGTCGGTTGTGAACGTTTCAGCTCCTAAGAGCTGGCTCTTTGAAGTGAATGACAGGAGCTGGCTCTCTTTCATCAGGGGGGGCTACAAATACAACAGCCCAGCAATGTTAATCCGGTCAAAATTAACACAGCAGCCCAGTCAGCACACCATTAGGAGAGGCGAAGGGCGAGACACCAGCTAAGGGGGGGTTGCCGATCTTTTTTCCCCCTTTTGCTGCTCCAATGTACAATCGAATAAAAGGCCTCTCCAAACCAAGCTCCCGGGCTGAATTTCAACCCCAGCCTGCCCCTGCAGACACTTATACTTACATTTACACATACACTCACACACAAACACATATATAAACAAAGTAAGATTGCGTGCTTGTTTCTATTTTCTGTTTCTTGTTCTTGTCTTTCAGGTGCTGTTTGCCCCCTTGCCTCATTTGTCTTCCTGTGCCCATCTTTTCTCCCTTATTCCTCTATCACTTCTTTCCTGCCTGTCAGTTCTGGTGTAGTTGAACTATATCACTATCAATAATTTAATTAAGTAATTAATTAAAAAATACAACAAAACAAAAACAAAACAAGGGAATCATTTCAAAAGATCTATTACAGTTCAGATACTGTGCGTGATCCTCAAGCTTTCAGGCCTCAAGTGGAGGACTTGAGCTTGGAGGACAAAGACCGCCCCCAAACAATATTGCAGTATTGTATTCATAGTAGTAGTTTTTACTGACTCATAACTGACTCAAAAATCACATTATTACAAACTAGATAGGGTCTTCTTGCAATACATTAGGTGTGCAAGGAATAACTTTTTACCTGATGTCATCCTCATTGGCAAACATGATGACAGCACGGGCATTAGGAGTCTCCACCAAACGGAGGATTATCTTGTCGAACTCTCCAGGTCTTGGCTCACGAGGAATCTTCAGAGACTGAGCAATGCAAACCCCACCTGAGAGGGACAGAGACAGAGATACTGAATATTTAATAAAAGAGACTGAGATTACCAGGGTCAGCCTCAATATCATTTTAATCTTTTGAGCTCGTAAATTTTGCAAAACAAATCCTAAGCACCACTTGGAAAGATAAGGAAGTGAATTTAAGAGGGTATGTAGGTAATTTTTTTTACCCAGTACTTCAGTAACTTTTAAAGATGAAACTACCATCAATTTTTCTGTAGGTAATTTAAAATCCTCAAGAGTCATGTGTTTGTAATTTAAAGGTAATCTTTTTAAGTTTTACTTAAAGTTCTTCAGCTCTTTTCAGCTTTGGGGTGAAAATAGCAAGAGCAGATAATCAGATAAAACACAATTAAGCTTATATGGAAACACAAAAAAAGATTAAGGCCTTATTTAGTTAATTTATAATTTATTTAGCAGACAGTATTAAAGAGTCAATAGTCAGCTAAATATGCAGAATATACTCTATTTTATGCATTTTATGTATGAAAATTTCAGACAATCAGGTAATTTACTGTAGAATTTATGACATATACTGGAAATGGGTCTGGTAATATATAAAATACTCCATCATCTAAAAAAGATAGCATAAGATTACTGTAAAAATTACAGTAACTGGCTGGGAACTGTACTGCCCGTTTTACAGCAAACTTTCCTACAGTGCAGTTTAAAGAAATACACCCTGTAAACTCATATGGACTGCTCCATTGTCAGGTACAGGTACTGTATGTACTGATGTTCTCACCACTAAGCCCAGTTTGTATTCCATTTTTGATTACATTTTATAAAAGTGTTGGCATTGAAAGTGTGCTGAATTAGCTATTTAACTAGCTACAACTTCCTTTAATATATCCACAGATATACCGACACTGGATTACTGCAATATTAGAAAAGGAAATCACAATTTTTTTTCAGGCAACCAACTTTGAGAGGAGCATTGACTTCAAGTCACTTATTTGGTTTTGTTTTGTTACAAAACAAAACCAAAAACAGACACGCTATTCATATTTACAACCATATACAGATAGTGCACTCATAGATAAATATAGCTACAGTTGTAAAAGTACAAAATTATCTGTCTTAAATTGCAGAGACAAAGCAGAAGATAAACACCAGAGACATTTTCTCTAGTAGAACAGTGAACTCACCACACACTACAACAATTGGCTGTGAGTGCACAATATCCTCAACACATTTCCATTCCATTTGTTTTGCAATCTTCAAGTAGGGTCATGCTTTAAAACTATTTGCACAAGCTGATGAATGATTTCTTTTTAAAAGAGATATTAGGAGTACTGATAAAATCTGACCTGCATAGGTCCATTCACTTAGTGTCCTACTCAGGTTACCTGGCTGGTTACCACAATTGCTACAGAAGCACTGAACTAGTTGTATGAATTAGTGTAACTTATACTTAAAGTGTATCAGTAGATAATAGTAATTGGGCAGGCCTGGACCTCTAAAGGTCCATCCATAACACAGATGCTAGTTAGCAAGCAGTAAGAGAAAGCAGATCAGGGCAGAGAATGCAATTCAATTTTATTTATATAGATGGAATATACCATCTTCACTCCAATCAGGTCTTTCACCTCGTCGTCATCTGGCCCATCGGAGGGATCCATGGGATGTTCACCAACGACATACCAAGTCCCAGCCAGAGACCAAACTTGAACCTGCAGCCTCCGTGAGTACAGGGAACTTGCTGTCAAGTTTTTCTGAGTTGGCAACTGTACATGAGCTGAATCCCAGTGAATATTATTATTTCAAGGTATAAAACTGAGAATCCTGTTGCTGACTTGGCAGAAATTAAGACTGTGAGTTCTGTGTTTATGTCCGCTAATCTCAGAATGTTTACTGTGTTCCTAACTCTAAGTCTGTTCATTGTGTTTCTCAGCCAAATACTGATAGTTGTTTCCAAGCCAGGTCACACTGATTTTTCATGTTGTGCTTCTGAGCTATACTCTGAGACTGTGTGCTATGCACCTGTGTGTGACTCCCCAGAAACTTATGCTCCAGCCACTACAGTCAACAGAGTCATCAGCTGCTGCACCCTTGTCAGAGTCAGAGTGGTGGGGGAGGATGCTGGACAGACCTGGCACACCTAAACATGATGGTGTGCTGGGAACACCTGGGAGAGGCCCCAGTCCACGAGATCTTCAACTCCCACTTCCAGCAGAAATTTGACAGCATTACGAGGGAGGCTGAGGGCATTGAGTCCGTATGGACATGTTCCGCACCTCCATTGTTGAGGCTGCTGCTCAGAGTTGTGGCTGTAAGATGGTTGGTGTCTGTTGTGGTGGGAATCCCCAAACCGGATGGTGGTCACCAGAGGTCAAGGCAGGTCAAGGGAGCCATCAAGTTAAAGAAGGAGTCCTATCGGGCTTGGCTAGCCTGTGGGACTCTGGAGGCAGCTGACTGGTACTGGCAGGCCAAGTGGAAAACTGGCGGCCGAAGCAAAAACTCAGGTGTGGGAGTAGTTCGGTGAGGCCATGGAAAAAGACTTTAGGATGGCCTTGAAGTGATTCTGGCAAACCATCAGGTGACTCAGGACGGGAAAGTGGTGCTCTACTCACACAGTCTATAGAGTGGTTGGGGCACTATTGACTTCAACTGAGGCTATACTCTGGTGATGGAAAAAAAATACTTTGAGGACCTCCTTATTCCCATTGATGTGCCTTCTGTAGTGGAAACAGACTCTGGGGATGAGGGGGATGACTCACCCATCACTGGGGGTGAGGTCACTGAGGTGGTTTAACAACCCCTTGGTGGCAGGGCCCCTCGGGTGGACAAGATTTGCCCTGAGTTCCTGAAGGCTCTGGATGTTGCAGTGCTGTCTTGGTTGACACGCCACTAATACATCGTGTGGATATCTGGGGCGGCGCCACTGGACTGGCAAACCAGGGTGGTGGTCCCCATCTTTAAGAAGGGAAACCCAAGGGTGTGCTCCAGCTTTCGGGGGATCACACTCCTCAGCCTTCCCGGTAAGATCTATACCAGGGTGCAGGAAAGGAGGGTCCGTCTGTTAGTCGGACCTTGGATTCAAGAGGAACGATGCGGTTTTCGTCCTGGTCACGGAATGCTGGACCAGCTTCTGATCCTCTTGAGGATATTTGAGTGTTTGTGGCAGTTTGCCCACCCAGTCTACATGTGTTTTGTGGACTTGGAGAAGGCATTCAGCCACATCCTTCAGGTGCTGTGGGGGGCGAGAGTATGGGGTGTTTGGCCCATTGTTGTGGGCCATTCAGTCCCTGTACAACTGGAGCAAGAGTTTGGTCTGTAATGCCTGCAATAAGTTGGACTTGTTTTTCCTGTTCATAATTTCTAGGCGTAGTGTTACATCCCCATCAGAGGTGAGGGGAGTAACAGGACTGGATGGAAGAACATGAGGAGGCTTTTTAGGGTCGTTTAAAGCTTTATTGGCCACATAAGATTAGGAAAGCAAGGATATGACTTCAGGGAGAGCCACGGCCAACATAACAAACAAAACAGCCCTAAACTAGGAAAAGAAAACCCCATCAACTACCTAACTAAATAAAACAAAAACATACAAACCTACACCTCAGCTCCCTGACAAATGACAAAAACAGGAGAAAAAGGTGGGTCGTCAAAAGAAAATGGAAGCTCTCCCCTACCAGCTTCCACAGGGCACTAAAGCAGACAAAAATCAAAGAAAGATTAGTAAACAAGGCAAACAATTAACCACAAACATAAGCAAACAGATACATTTCCAAAGTGCATGTTACACTAATTACCACTCTGTGGCCAAAGGCCCTGAGGCACAACTGCAGCCAGCTTATGTAGGCCCTGCAGGGCAGCAATTGGCTGCAGGTCCCAGACTCCAGCCAATGACAGCCTGACAGGAGGAGTAAGGGCTGGGTAAGGGCGGATCCCACACCCACACACCCCAAGACAATGGGTGATCTTGTGCCAGGGACAAAACATGCTGGCGATAGTCAACCACAATCACAATCTGGTACACTGTACACCAATCACACTGTATCTTCCAGACCCACGTTACCCTCAGACTTTATTATATTTGCTGAGTGGGAGGTCCACTTATGTATGAGGACCCCATCCTGCAAGAAACAGGTGCATGAACAACCTCTTTGAGACAGTGAAGTAAAACATTTAGTCAAAGAGGGGTAAGCTCTCTGGGCAGCAGTGAGGGCGCCACGTGTTGCAGGCAATTTTAGCGAAGGTGTGTTGGGGTTTCAATTCTAAAACCTGTTTCAACTCCACACATTCTGTAGCGTCAGACAT
Source organism: Archocentrus centrarchus (assembly GCF_007364275.1). NCBI lineage: Eukaryota > Metazoa > Chordata > Actinopteri > Cichliformes > Cichlidae > Archocentrus > Archocentrus centrarchus. Next base: position 6,796,289 of record NC_044351.1, read on the forward strand.
GTTGCCATCTGAACCTAATAGGGCTCCTCCAGTCAATGATGATGACAGAAAGGAATCTGCTAAATCTTCCTCTGCCATGCTTCTAGTCTAAGCCCTGGTCAGAGCACTAGCAGGGAAGATAGAGGGATAACATGTTGACAAATCATCCGAAGTTATTTCTGGGGTGTCTGAATATTCAGGTGCAGGATATAGAATAGAATAGAATAGAATAGAATGCCTTTATTGTCATTATACAGGATGTACAATGAGATTGGAGGGCCACTCCTGTTCAGTGCCATGTAACAGAAAATCAAACTCTCTAAAATGAAAATAAAAATATACTATACTTTCCCACAGGCTATATCATTACCTATGATAAGCTCAACACCTTTGATAGGAAAAGAGGGCTTTACGGCAACATCAAAGAACCCACTAACCAACTTAGACCTTACATGGACCTGATGTAGAGCCGCTGGCACATATCCCATTTCTACCCCTTGTACCAGTGTAGAAGCATGACAAGAGGATGACTCACTCAAGGGCAACACATTAGCTAGAATCAATGACTGAGACCCACCAGTATCTCTCACAATTCTTATAGGTCGCTCATCCTCTGGCTTACCTGTTAGTGACACAGATCCCTCACATATGAATGGAACAAAACATGGATCAGAAACATGTGTGGGGTTGTCACATTTGTTAGCAAACACACTTTTATGGGTTAAAACAAATTCATCAGCAGTTACTGCAGGAGCCTTCAAAGTTGATACCTTCTGTTCATTCAAGTGAACCACAACTCTTTCAGGAATACAGGTTTTAAAATCTTCCAGCAGTACCAACTCCTGCAGTGCATCCCAGTCAGAAACCTTACTCGCTGCACACCATTTATCAAAGACAGTTGTCTTCTCTCTAGCAAACTCCACCAAAGTTTGATTTGTAGCTTTCTTATGGTTGCGAAAGCGCTGTCTATATGCTTCTGGCACCAGTTCATAGGCAGCGAGGATAGCGGACTTGACAACATCATACTGCAAACTATCCTCAAGTGACAAAGCTGAGCATATTTCTTGGGCATTTCCTACCAATTTACACTGAAGTAGCAGAGGCCAAAACTCTTTGGGCCAATTCAGTGAAGTAGCAACATGTTCAAACACAGTGAAATAAGTGTCAACCTCTGACTCACAAAACATTGGCACCAACACAATCTGTTTACTTACATTAAATGAGCCTGGGCCAGCTGACGAAATCCTAGATCCTACGAAAGACACCATGGTAGGTTCTGTGGAAGAGCCTGGATCATGCATAGTGGAGCTAGATATAACAGACGGAGGCTGAGGCTGAGCAGCAGTATTGGAACACTGTGTCTGTAGTTCTAGCTGACGCAACCTGATTGCCTCATCCGCCTGCAACTCCAGCTCCAGTTTCCGGAGTTTAAGGAATTTCTCAGTTTCTACTTCTAGCTCCAATTTCCACAGTTCAAACTCTGCCTGACGGGCTTGGGCTTTATCTTGGGCTTCTAGCTCTAATGTTGTCAAGCGTACTTTAAGAAGCGCTTTCTCCTTCAATCGAGGGGAGTGAGAAGGACTAACAGAAGTAGACTGAGTGGTTATTTTTGAAACTATAGGTGGCGACTCAACAGCAGGCAACTCCCCATCTGTTACCAGCACTGCAAGTTTCAACTGAGACTCGCTAGACCTATCAGAAGAATCCAAACAAGATCAGCCAAGCACAACAAGAAACCCCTCCTCCACCAATTTACTTGAAACCACATTTTTCAGGTCTTTTTTTAACATTTGCTTGCCCACATCTAATTCAAGATGCGCTGCTAAAGACCACAAATCATCCTTCCTACACAGATTCAACTCCTCCCAAGAAGGTTCTTCAAACACACCAGCCACCATGCGGACCAAACACACAATTACCAAAAACAAAAACCTCAAGATGTTCAACATCCAGCAGTATGATAAAGTATCCCGGATGAGCCCCCATTTATGTTACATTCCCATCAGTGTTCTAGGGGTGAGGGGAGTAACATAGGGCTGGATGGAAGAACATGAGGAGGCTTTTTAGGATGGCTTAAAACTTTATTGCCCAGATAACATTAGGAAAGCAAGAATATGACTTCAGGGAGAGCCAAGGCCAACATAACAAACAAAACAGCCCTAAACTAGGAAAAGAAAACCCCATCAACTACCTAACTAAATAACTGCAGCCAGGCTCTGCAGGGCAGCAATTGGCTGCAGGTCCCGGACTCCAGCCAATGACAGTCTGACAGCAGGAATAAGGGCTGGGGAAGGGCAGAAACCACACAGCAGGTCCTGGAAGCAGCATAGCAGTTAACACAATATCAACAAGAGAATGTAACACGTAGCCAAATGCCACCATGCTTCTGCCTCATCTCTGCTTTTTTGCAGGTGATCCGGTCCTGTTGGCTTCATCAGGTGGTGGCCTCCAGCTCGCAGTAGAACAGTTTGCACCTGAGTGTGAAGTGGCTGGCATGAGAATTAGCACCTCTACACATACAACCACTTAAAATGACTGGCTACTCCTTGATGGGACCTTGGTGGGTCCATGGCCGACAGGTAGCCAGCCCTTGGCTGATCCTTGGCTGAAATGAGACCCCCCTGCATGTGATGTGGGCTTCTTGAAGCTCATTCAAAGCATCCAAAGCTCTTTGGATGTTTCTGCCTTTTTTCCATTCACGCTCAGGAAAAATGCAGCCCCAAACCATGACAGAACCTCCACTGTGTTTTACAGACAGCTGTAGACGCTCACTGTTGCTCCTCTCTCCTCTCTCTCCTTTTTGAATAATTCATAGTTTATTTTTAAGTGGCTTAAAAAAAAAAGAACTGTATTCCACAAAACAGGATTCATGTGATTCAATCAGTTTATCCTCACTGGCAGTACACATTTATGGGAAGGCATTTGTGAAAGGTCATACTGACTAAAATTTCATCCAACTAGTTTAGATTTTCAAACCTTGCTCCATCATTGGTATTAGCTATGTTTTAGCCAGTGAAAATACTTCAGCATGAAATATTAACAAAACATTTGTGAATCACAGAAGTCAAAGAGGTGACTGGGTAGAGGGAGGTCTGGGCTTCTCTGCTTAGCCAGCTGCCTCTGCGAACCAGCCCTGGATAAGTAGAAGAAAAGGTCATGGACTTGAGTGTAAATAGTCCTTTAGGTCACCGATACACCGACAAAACACCTGCCAGACCCGAAAGAGGACAGTGAGGACTTTGTGGCCCAACTCTACTCTTTTCTGGTGGAATTTAAATCAACAGCAGCTGAAATAAAGACTGAAAATTTGAAAGTTGGGACAAGCCATCTCATTAAGTGCCAGCAAAAGCTGGCCAGACAACACTCTCCTCAACCTGCCAGGGGCATCAGCAGCATATGCAAACACCATATCCACATTGTACAGCAACTTCCCTCTCCAGTGAACTCTCCAGGTTCAAGGATAACAGGTTGACTTTTTAGTAGACACTGGTGTCTTGGTGTTGGCTTTCACTGCAGTATTTGATCCAAGATGGCGCCACGGTAGGCAGCCTGTTACTGCAGCTCCCAGGTTACTTCCCTTTCTTGTGTGTTTTTCTTGTGTTTTTAGTTTTTCTTTCAGACTTTTAGTTTCGTAGTTATATTAGATATCAAACCCGCCATGGACCTGCAAAGTTTCATTAGAGTAGTGGCATTCCTTATACTCTTTTTGGGACTTTTCACCACTTCATCTGGCGAACCTGTGAGCCACTCTATTGTTTACAGCCAGGATCAGCCTCCGGGAGTGTACTCCCAGAGGAGCGACCCGAGATTCCGAAGGAATTACGGCGTCGGAGGAGGGGATGCAGAGCTGGAGCGAAGTACTGGGAGAGGAGGAGACGGTACAAACCAAGCATTCCATCTATTCTCATGGGCAACGTAAGATCTTTACCCAACAAGATGGAAGAGCTGACGGCGCTAACCAGACTGCAGTGGGAGTACCAGCAGAGAAGCCTCCTGCTGTTCACGGAGACTTGGCTCACGGACCACACACCGGACTCCGTAGTAACATTGGAGGGCTTTCAACTGGTGAGAGCGGACAGGAGCATGAGGGAGAGTGGTAAGAGGAGAGGTGGGGGACTGGCGATGTACGTTAATGAGAGATGGTGTAACCCAGGACACATCACTGTGAAGGAGCAGCGCTGTACCAAAGACATTGAACTGTTAGCGCTTAGTGTTCGGCCATACCACCTGGCCCGGGAGATTTCACATGTTATTGTGTTAATTGTTTACATCCCGCCGTCGGCTGATGCTACAGCAACCTGTGAGGACATCCACACAACCGTCTCTCAGTTACAGATGGCACATCCGCAGTCCCTGATTATCATCTCTGGGGACTTCAACCATGCCTCACCTTCTTCCACTCTCCCTAACTTCATCCAATATGTTGAATGCCACACAAGGGACAATAAAACTCTAGACCTGCTGTTTGCTAACACAAAGGAGGCTTACAGCTCATCACCTCTACCCCCGCTTGGCCACTCAGACCACAACCTGGTCATACTTCACCCCACCTACACCCCCATTGTGAAGAGGAAACCCCCCACCAAGAAGACAATAAGACTGTGGTCTGAGGACTGCAGTGAGGCCCTGAGAGACTGTTTTGAATGTACAGACTGGCAGGAACTCTGCAGGCCTCACGGTGAGGACATCGACGCCCTCACCCACTGCATCACAGACTACATGAACTTCTGTGTGGAGAACACTGTGCCAACCAAGAAGGTACGGTGCTTCTCCAACAATAAACCGTGGGTGACCCCAGAGCTGAAGGCCCTACTGAACGAGAAGAAGAGGGCCTTCAGATCTGGAGACAAGGAGGAACTGAGGAGAGTGCAAAAGGATGTAAAATACAAGATCCGGAGAGGCAAAGAGAGCTTCAGGAGGAAGATGGAGGAACAGCTCCAACATAACAAAGTCCGAGAAGTCTGGAGAAACATGAAAAAAATCTCTGGCCACTTTGAGGACAATGGAGGAGCCACAGTGTCTGCTGACCGGGGGTGGGCTAACAACCCGAATCTATTTTTCAATAGATTTGACTCTGGGTCGTTGACCACCTCCCCCACCCCTCAGCTCCCATCTGCCCCCTTCCGTATGCTGATGCTGGTGCAATGCCATCATTGCCTGCACTCTCCTCACCCCCACCCACAGCAGAGCCAGCCCCATCACCCACCCCAACCCAGCCTCACATCCACCTCACACCTGATCAGGTGAGAAGTCAGCTCAGGAAGACGAAGATCAGGAAGGCAGCGGGTCCAGATGGAATCAGCTCCAGACTGCTCAGGGATTGTGCAGACCAGCTCTGTCAGGTGGTCCTGCACATCTTCAACCTGAGCCTGAATCTGGAGAGGGTTCCTGAACTGTGGAAGACTTCCTGCATAGTTCCAGTGCCAAAGATCGCACATCCCAGGGAGTCCAACCTCTACAGACCTGTGGCCCTGACTTCTCACCTGATGAAGACCATGGAGAGGCTCATCCTGCACCACCTCCGCCCACTGGTGAACTCAGCGCTGGACCCCCTGCAGTTCGTCTACAAGCCCGGCATCGGGGTGGACGATGCCGTCATCTACCTGCTGCACAGATCCCTCTCTCACCTAGAGCAGGCGGGGAACACTGTGAGGGTCATGTTCTTTGACTTCTCCAGTGCTTTCAACACCATCCAGCCTGCACTGTTGAGAGGGAAGATGGAGGGAGCCGGAGTGGACAGGCAGCTAACGGCATGGATCATCAACTACCTCACCAACAGACCACAGTATGTGAGGTGCCATGACTGTGTGTCTGATGTAGTAGTCTGCAGCACTGGGGCGCCACAGGGCACGGTCCTCTCACCCTTTCTGTTCAGTCTGTACACCTCAGATTTCAGGTACAATTCAGACCATTGCCACCTACAGAAGTTCTCAGATGATACGGCCATCATCGGATGTGTATCAGATGGGAATGACCAGGAATACAGGGGGGTAATCAGTGACTTTGTCGGCTGGTGTGAGAACAACGCACTGCAAATCAACGCCAGCAAGACGAAGGAGATGGTTATAGACTTCAGGAGGAAGCCACCCCCTTCAGCACCGGTGAACATCCAGGGAAAGGACATTGAGACAGTGGTCTCCTACAAGTACCTGGGTGTTCATCTCAATAACAAGCTGGACTGGAGTACAAACACAAACGTCCTGTATAAGAAGGGCCAGAGTCGACTACACCTGCTGAGGAGACTGAGGTCCTTTGGTGTCTGCAGGACTCTGTTAAAGACCTTGTATGACACATCTGCCCTTTTCTATGCAGTGGTCTGCTGGGGGGTGGATGCGCCGAAAGGGACAGGAACAGGATCGACAAACTGGTGCAGAGGTCTAGCTCTGTGTTGGGATGTCCTGTAGAGTCTGTTATGGTGGTGGGTGAGAGGAGGATGTTAGCAAAGCTGACATCCATCATGGACAACCCCCATCACCCTCTGCATGAGACCGTGGGTGAGCTGAGCAGCTCCTTCAGTCAGAGACTGAAACATCCTCACTGCAGGAAGGAGCGCTTTCGCAGGTCATTCATCCCAACAGCAGTTAGACTGTATAACGCATCATGATGTCTTGAGTCACTTGGACACTTTACCTCCTCTGCCATCACAGTCCAGATACATTTTATTTATTACACTCACCCATATAATGCATACCGTGTATGCTATGTACCTTACTGGCTACAAATGTATATAATATTTTGATATCTGTATATAGTGTTTTGATGTGTGTGTATATGTGTGTATATGTAAATGTGTGTATTGACATTGATATATATATTTATGTATATAGTGCTTATGTATAAGTGTATAGTTTTTTGCTATTTTATTTTATTTTATTCTATTCTATTTTAATTTTAGTTTAGTTATTTGTTCTTACTCATCCTTTTCATTTTTTCTCTGTACTGAGCTGCTGTAATGCGCAAATTTCCCCGTCGTGGGATCATTAAAGTTTTATCTTATCTTATCTTATCTTATCTTATCTTATCACTTCCTGTTCCTGTTTCAGAGCACAGTGGTATTGGCTTTTTAATCTGTATAGCTCAATTTATCTGGATAGCAACGTATTTCAGTGTAATCTTCATCTACTTTATCTAGAGCACACTAGCCTGTTTGTACAGTAGAAGCCACTCAAAGTTGCCACTCCCAGCGGGCTGACAACCGGAATTCCCCCTCCTTCTTCTGGGTGTATCTACTTCCCATGATGACCACACCCCTTTACCTCAATTGAAGAGTGTTACCAAGAGATTGCGCTTTGGTAACTTGGTAACACTTTCTTTTAAGGCCCGCCCTTAGGCTGTAACTATCCTGTAAGTAAATTTTAGTTATGTGGAATTCCGCCGTAATTATTTTTAATTTCGCCGTAATTATTTTTAATTACGCCGTAATATTTTTAATTATGCCGGGTGCCGCTGTCACTTGGTGTTGGCTCTCACTGCGGCATTGTATCACTTCCTGTTCCTGTTTCGGAGCACAGTGTTTTGCTGTCTGTTAGCTGTTATATCTGTATAACTCGATTTATCTGGATAATAACATATTTTAGTGTAATCTTCACCTACTTTAAATAGCATACTCTTTGCTGAATCACCTGTATTCACATTATTCACTTTATGTCATGTCCTGGGCCGTTGGCCCAGCGTTTTGTGTTTGTTTATTTCCTGAGTGTGTCCTCCCAGTAGGTTGATGTCTTGTGTTTCCTAGTGTTGTGATATGTCTGCGTCTCTGTCCTGAGTCTGTGCCTGTTCCCCGTGTTTAGTCAGTATGTTCCTTGGTTTGTCACTTCCTGTTTATTTTGACAGTCTGGTTTTCCTGTGCTTTGTGTTCAGCTTTGCTTCCCCTGTGTAATTAGTTTCATTTGCCTCACCTGTTGTTCCCTGCTGTTTCCTCTTGCCCTGATTACCCAGTGTGTATTTAAGCCCTCAGTTTCAATGTGTTCCTTGTCGCGTCGTTGATGTTTTGTGCCCGCATGTTCCTGTGTTCCCTGTGCCTGCCCTTCGTCTCCCTGTGCCTCCCTTCCAAGGTTTTTGTATTTGTGTTTCCCCGTTGAAATAAATCCCCTTTTTAGTTATGTTTGCTTCTGGAGTCCTTCATGTGAGTCCTTCCTCGTCCGTTTCCTCCCCGGCCATGACAGAACGACGCGACCATTACAAAACCCCCTCCGGCTCCAATTTTTTCGACGGCACTCGTCTAGCGCTGGGGGGCCCGGCGTCTTTGAACAGTCCCCGTCATCGTCACTCACCTGCCTCCCCTTTCGCTGATCCCTCCCTTCCTCGGCAGCCGCGGAGGAGAGGGAGTTCCCGGCAGCAACGGCGGAAGGCACCCCGAGACCCGAGCGGTATAACGCCGCGGACCGCTTCACCACTTCACACCCAATCCTCCGTTTCCGTGAGTAACACTGGCTTCAACGCTACTATGCCTGCGGACAATTATTCCCGTCACCCCCCTGCCTTTCCCCTCCCTGAGGTGGCAAAGCAGACCATTATCTGTTGGGTGGATTCACTGGTTATGGACCTTCTGGCTGACCCATGTGAGCAGGAACAGCAACAGCTCACGGCCCAGCTGCAAGGGCTAGTCGATGATTACCCTTGGTTATTTGGCTCTCTGCATGGGTTAGTGCAGGATTTCTTAACCTCCACCCTTCACCTACAGCAGTCCCCAGTGTCAGCTCATTCTCAGTCCCCAGTGTCAGCGCATTCTCAGTGCCCGGTGTCAGCTGTGTCTCAGTCTCCCCAGTCAGCTGTGCCTCAGGCTGCTTCCACGCAGTCAGCTCCTCTCCCTAGCTCGCAGTCAGTCTCCTCGCAGTCAGTCTCCTCGCAGTCAGTCTCCTCGCAGTCAGTCTCCTCGCAGTCAGTCTCCTCGCAGTCAGTCTCCTCGCAGTCAGCTCTAACGCCCTTAGCTCCTGCTCTCTCTAGCTCGCAGTCTGCTCTTTCTGTCTCCCGGCCTGCTTCCACGCGGCCAGTTTTGACGTACTCAGGCCCCTCTAGCCTTCAGTCGGTTTCCCTAATGTCTGTTCACCCTAGCACTCTGTCAGTTCCTCCAGTGTCAGTTCCTCCAGTGTCAGCTCCTCCTCAGTCGCAGTGTTCCCAGTCAGCTGTAGCTCCAGCTCCTCCTCAGTCGCAGTGTTCCCAGTCAGCTGTAGCTCCAGCTCCTCCTCAGTCGCAGTGTTCCCAGTCAGCTGTAGCTCCAGCTCCTCCTCAGTCGCAGTGTTCCCAGTCAGCTGTAGCTCCAGCTCCTCCTCAGTCGCAGTGTTCCCAGTCAGCTGTAGCTCCAGCTCCTCCTCAGTCGCAGTCTCAGACCCCTCAGTTAGCTCCAGCTCCTCCTCAGTCGCAGTCTCAGACCCCTCAGTTAGCTCCAGCTCCCTCTGCTCACCCTGCTCCCGCTCCCTTGGCTCCAGCTCCCCCTGCACCCGTACCTGTTCCGCGGGTGGGGGCAGCCACGGACGGGCTGACCTCTGCACCCGTACCTGTTCCGCGGGTGGGGGCAGCCACGGACGGGCTGACCTCTGCACCCGTTCCTGTTCCGCGGGTGGGGGCAGCCACGGACGGGCTGACCTCTGCACCCGTTCCTGTTCCGCGGGTGGGGGCAGCCACGGACGGGCTGACCTCTGCACCCGTTCCTGTTCCGCGGGTGGGGGCAACCAGGTCCAAGCCTTCGCATCGGTTTTCTGTGTTAGCTGCAGCAGCAGGGTCTCAGTCAGCTCTAGCTCCAGTCGCTCTCCCTCGCCTTCAGTCAGCTCCAGTAACTCTTCCTCGGTCCCCAGTGTCAGCTGTTTCAGTGCCCTCTCAGTCAGTTCCCTCAGCCCCTGTCTTAGTTCCTTCGGTTTTGGTCCCAGTTCCCTCAGCTCCTGCTCCTTCTGTAGCTCCAGTAGTGTCAGCTCCCTCTCAGGCCCCAGTGTCAGCGAGCTCTCGGTCTGTCTCCACGCAGCCAGATCTCCCTAGCTCTCGGTCTGTTTCCACGCAGCCAGATCTCCCTAGCTCTCGGTCTGTTTCCACGCAGCCAGATCTCCCTAGCTCTCGGTCTGTTTCCACGCAGCCAGATCTCCCTAGCTCTCGGTCTGTTTCCACACAGCCAGATCTCTCTCGCTCGCAGTCTGTTTCCACGCAGCCAGATCTCCCTAGCTCACAGCCCGCTCTCTCTGGCTCCCGGCCTGCTTCCACGCAGCCAGTCGTCTCCCGGCCTGCTTCCACGCAGCCAGTCGTCTCCCGGCCTGCTTCCACGCAGCCAGTCGTCTCCCGGCCTGCTTCCACGCAGCCAGTCGTCTCCCGGCCTGCTTCCACGCAGCCAGTCGTCTCCCGGCCTGCTTCCACGCAGCCAGTCGTCTCCCGGCCTGCTTCCACGCAGCCAGTCGTCTCCCGGCCTGCTTCCACGCAGCCAGTCGTCTCCCGGCCTGCTTCCACGCAGTCCCCTGCACCTCGGCTATTCCTCGAGCAGCCCCTGCTGCTCAATAAAGCAGCAGTGTGCCCTGTTCCGCGGTCCCAGCCTACGCATCCGGTGCCTCACTATGTAGGCCCCGTTCAGCCCATGGGCTCAGCTCACTCCAAGCCGATGGGGGTCTCCGCTCATTCTGAGCCGATGGGGGTCTCCGCTCAGTCCGAGCACTCCGCGCCAGAGGGCCCCGCTCAGTCCGAGCCGATGGGGGTCTCCGCTCAGTCCGAGCCGATGGGGGTCTCCGCTCAGTCCGAGCCAGGGGGTCCCGCTCAGTCCGAGCCGATGGGGGTCTCCGCTCAGTCCGAGCGCTCCGCGCCAGAGGGTCCCGCTCAGTCCGAGCGCTCCGCGCCAGAGGGTCCCGCTCAGTCCGAGCCGATGGGGGTCTCCGCTCAGTCCGAGCGCTCCGCGCCAGAGGGTCCCGCTCAGTCCGAGCCGATGGGGGTCTCCGCTCAGTCCGAGCGCTCCGCGCCAGAGGGTCCCGCTCAGTCCGAGCCGATGGGGGTCTCCGCTCAGTCCGAGCGCTCCGCGCCAGAGGGTCCCGCTCAGTCCGAGCCGATGGGGGTCTCCGCTCAGTCCGAGCCAGGGGGTCCCGCTCAGTCCGAGCACTCCGCGCCAGAGGGTCCCGCTCAGTCCCAGCCGATGGGGGTCTCCGCTCAGTCCGAGCGCTCCGCGCACGAGGGTCCCGCTCAGTCCGAGCCGATGGGGGTCTCTGCTCAGTCCGAGCGCTCCACGTCACCCGAGGGTTCCCCACCAGAGCCCGGGGTCGCCCTTCTCCGCCGCCGCATGCCCCGCGGTCGGCCTCCAGTGTCTGCTCCCCGTCGCCGCACGCCCCGCGGTCGGCCTCCAGTGACCCCTCCTCGTCGCCGCCACCGCTGGGAGCGCGGTCGGCCTCCAGTGACCCCTCGTCGTTGCCGCCGCCGCTGGGAGCGCGGTCGGCCTCCAGTGACTCCCCCTCGTCGTCGCCGCCGCCGCTGGGAGCGCGGTCGGCCTCCAGTGACTCCCCCTCGTCCTCGTCGCCGCCGCCGCTGGGAGCGCGGTCGGCCTCCAGTGACTCCCCCTCGTCCTCGTCGCCGCCGCCGCTGGGAGCGCGGTCGGCCTCCAGTGACTCCCCCTCGTCCTCGTCGCCGCCGCCGCTGGGAGCGCGGTCGGCCTCCAGTGACTCCCTCTCGTCCTCGTCGCCGCCGCCGCTGGGAGCGCGGTCGGCCTCCAGTGATTCCTTCTCGTCCTCGTCGCCGCCGCCGCTGGGAGCGCGGTCGGCCTCCAGTGATTCCTTCTCGTCCTCGTCGCCGCCGCCGCGGGGAGCGCGGTCGGCCTCCAGTGATTCCTTCTCGTCCTCGTCGCCGCCGCCGCTGGGAGCGCGGTCGGCCTCCCTCGTTGGGATTTTGCTTTGTGGCCCCTTGGCCTCTGCGGCCTCCTGAACTGTGTGTTTTTTGTTTTTGGATTTCCCACTGACTCCCCTGAACTGTGGACTGTTTTTTCCCCTGCTGTTTTTGTTTTGTCATAGCTCCTGGACTGTTCCTTGTTTCGACCCCCTGTTTTGGACATTGGAGCTCTCCGGCCTTGTGCCGTCGCTTTTTGTTTCATCCGGTTGTTTTTTTTTGTTTTCTCATCCCCGTGTTTTTGCTCTGGTTTTGGACTGTATTCAGCTTGTGCCATTGCTTTTCTTTGTTCGGTTCCTTGTGCTTATTGTTTTTTGCCCTTGTGCTCTACCCTTGCTCCAGTGCTTCCTTGTGTTTTTGGGTTTGTTCCTGACTTTGTTTGCTCCCTGTCTGTTTTTGTTTCGGGCCCTCCTTCCTGGTCCCCCGCCTCCCGCCCTGGTCTGGTTTTGTTTCTTGTTTTGGCCGTCGGGAGCCGGCCTTTGAGGGGGGGGTACTGTCATGTCCTGGGCCGTTGGCCCAGCGTTTTGTGTTTGTTTATTTCCTGAGTGTGTCCTCCCAGTAGGTTGATGTCTTGTGTTTCCTAGTGTTGTGATATGTCTGCGTCTCTGTCCTGAGTCTGTGCCTGTTCCCCGTGTTTAGTCAGTATGTTCCTTGGTTTGTCACTTCCTGTTTATTTTGACAGTCTGGTTTTCCTGTGCTTTGTGTTCAGCTTTGCTTCCCCTGTGTAATTAGTTTCATTTGCCTCACCTGTTGTTCCCTGCTGTTTCCTCTTGCCCTGATTACCCAGTGTGTATTTAAGCCCTCAGTTTCCATGTGTTCCTTGTCGCGTCGTTGATGTTTTGTGCCCGCATGTTCCTGTGTTCCCTGTGCCTGCCCTTCGTCTCCCTGTGCCTCCCTTCCAAGGTTTTTGTATTTGTGTTTCCCCGTTGAAATAAATCCCCTTTTTAGTTATGTTTGCTTCTGGAGTCCTTCATGTGAGTCCTTCCTCGTCCGTTTCCTCCCCGGCCATGACACTTTATTTGTTTTTAGAAATTCGCTAGCTTAGCTCAGCTAGTAGCTTAGCCCTTAGCCGACTCACTACCAGCATGGCTTCTTCTCCTGTCTCTCCTGCACTTTCCTGCTCTGGGTGTCACATGTTTAGTTACTCCTCGGCCTCCTTTAGCGGTAACGGTACTTGTAATAAATGTAGTCTGTTTGTAGCTCTGGAGGCCAGGCTTTCTGAATTGGAGACTCGGCTCCGCACCCTGGAAAATCCTGTATCTAGCCAGGCCCCTGTAGCGGGTGCAGACCATGGTAGCTTAGCCGCCGTTAGCTCCCCCCCAGCAGATCCCGAGCAGCAGGGAAAACAGGCCGGCTGGGTGATGGTGAGGAGGAAGCGTAGTCCTAAGCAGAAGCCCCGGGTACACCACCAACCTGTTCACGTCTCTAACCGTTTTTCTCCACTCGGCGACACACCCGCCGAGGAACAAACTCTCGTTATTGGCAACTCTGTTTTGAGAAACGTGAAGCTAGAGACACCGGCGACCATAGTCAAATGTCTTCCAGGGGCCAGAGCAGGCGACATTCATGGAAATTTGAAACTGCTGGCTAAGGCTAATCGTAGATTTGGTAAGATTTGGTAAGATTAGCTGCAATCTTCAAATCCAGCTTATTAATTAATCAAAGACCCAGACAAAGTTTTCATTCTTTTGAAAGCCTGACTCTTAGTCTTGTCCATCCTAATTGGGAAAATCAAAAACCTGTTTTATTTGTTATTATCTATCGTCCACCTGGTCCTTACTCAGAGTTTCTGTCTGATTTCTCAGACTTTTTATCTGATTTAGTGCTCAGTTCAGATAAAATAATTATAGTGGGTGATTTTAACATCCATGTAGATGCTGAGAATGACAGCCTCAACACTGCATTTAATCTATTGTTAGATTCAATTGGCTTCTCTCAAAATGTAAAGGAGCCCACCCACCACTTTAATCATACTCTGGATCTTGTCCTAACATATGGCATAGAAACTGAAGACTTAACAGTATTCCCTGAAAGCCCCCTCCTGTCTGATCATTTCTTAGTAACATTTACATTTACTTTAATGGATTACACAGCAGTGGGAATAAGTTTTATTACAGTAGAAGTCTTTCTGAAAGTGCTGTAACTAAGTTCAAGGATCTAAGTCCTTCACTGTTATGCTCTTCAGTGCCATGTGCCAACACAGTACAGAGCAGCTACCTAAACTCTGCTCCCAGTGAGGTCGATTATCTCGTCAATAGTTTTACATCCTCACTGCGTTTAACTTTGGATACTGTGGCTCCTCTGAAAAGGAAAGCTTCAAATCAGAAATGCCTGACTAGTGGTATAATTCACAAACGCACAGCTTAAAGCAGATAACCTGAAAGCTGGAGAGGGAATGGCATCTCATTAAATTAGAAGATGCTCATTTAGCCTGGAAAAAGAGTTTGTTGCTCTATAAAAAAGCCCTCCGTAAAGCTAGGACATCTTACTACTCATCATTAATTGAAGAAAATAAGAACAACCCCAGGTTTCTTTTCAACACTGTAGCCAGGCTGACAAAGAGTCAGAGCTCTGTAGAGCCAAGTATTACTTTCACTTTAACTAGTAGTGACTTCATGGATTTCTTTACAAATAAAATTTTAGACATTAGAGAAAAAATTATTCATAACCACCTCAAAGATTATTCTTCATGTTCAGCTGCTTTCAGCACTGCTGGTATTTGTTTAGACTCTTTTGCTCCAGTTGATCTTTCTGAGTTAACTTCAATAGTTACTTCCTCCAAACCAGCAACATGTTTATTAGATCCTATTCCTACTAGACTGTTCAAAGAAGTCTTTCCAATTATTGATGCTTCAATCTTAAAAATGATCAATCAGTCTTTATTAGTTGGCTATGTACCAAAGATCTTCAAGGTGGCTGTAATTAAACCTCTACTTAAAAAGCCATCACTTGACCCAGCTGTCTTAGCTAATTATAGGCCAATCTCCAACCTTCCTCTTCTCTCAAAGATTCTTGAAAGAGTAGTTGTAAAACAGCTAACAGATATTAAAGGTACTGCACTGCAGTGGTTTGAATCATATTTATCTCATAGAGTCCAATTTGTTCATGTAAATGGGGAGTCTTCTTCACACAATAAGGTTAATTATGGAGTTCCGCAGGGTTCTGTGCTAGGATCAATTTTATTTACGTTATACATCCTTCCCTTAGGCAGTATTATTAGAAAGCACTGCATCAATTTTCATTGTTATGCAGATGATACTCAGCTTTACCTATCAATGAAGCCAGATGACACACATCAATTAGTTAAACTGCAGGAATGTCTTAAAGACATTAAGGCCTGGATGACCTCTAATTTCCTGCTTCTAAATTCAGATAAAACTGAAATTCTTGTTCTCGGCCCCACAAATCTTAGAAACATGGTGTCTAACCAGATACTTACTCTGGATGGCATTACTTTGGCCTCCAGTAACACTGTGAGAAATCTTGGAGTCATTTTTGACCAGGATATGTCCTTCAATGCACATATTAAACAAATATGTAGGACCGCTTTTTTGCATTTGCGCAATATTTCTAAAATTAGAAACATCCTTTCTCAGAGTGATGCTGAAAAGCTAATTCATGCATTTATTACTTCTAGGGTGGACTATTGTAATTCATTATTCTCAGCCTGTCCTAAAAGCTCCCTGAAAAGCCTTCAGCTGATCCAAAATGCTGCAGCTAGAGTACTGACAGGGACTAGAAAGAGAGAGCATATTTCTCCCATATTGGCTTCTCTTCATTGGCTCCCTGTTAAATCTAGAATAGAATTTAAAATTCTTCTCCTCACATACAAGGTCTTGAATAATCAGGCACCATCTTATCTCAAAGACCTCATAGTACCATATCACCCCAATAGAGCACTTCGCTCTCAGACTGCTGGCTTACTTGTGGTTCCTAGGATACTTAAGAGTAGAATGGGAGGCAGAGCCTTCAGCTTTCAGGCGCTTCTTCTGTGGAACCAGCTTCCAGCTTGGATTCGGGAGACAGACACCCTCTCTATTTTTAAGATTAGGCTTAAAACTTTCCTTTATGATAAAGCTTATAGTTAGGGCTGGATCAGGTGACCCTGAACCATCCCTTAGTTATGCTGCTATAGGCCTGGTCTGCTGGGGGGTTCACATAATGCACTGTTTCTTCTCATTCACCTTATTTACTTTGTTTATACTCCACTCTGCATTTAATCATTAATTGATATTAATCTCTGGCTCTCTTCCACAGCATGTCTTTCTCTCCCCTCAGCCCAACCGGTCGCGGCAGATGACTGCCCCTCCCTGAGCCTGGTTCTGCTGGAGGTTTCTTCCTGTTAAAAGGGAGTTTTTCCTTCCACTGTCGCCAAGTGCTTGCTCATAGGGGGTCGTTTTGACTGTTGGGTTTTCTCTGTATTATTGTAGGGTCTTTACCCACAATACAAAGCGCCTTGAGGCGACAGTTTGTTGTGATTTGGCGCTATATAAATAAAATTGAATTGAGTTCAATTGAATTAATTATTTTTACCAAGGCTCAATTATTTTTAATTATGCCGTAATTTTTTTAATTATGCCATAATTTTTTTTACTAAGGCTGAATTATTTTTAATTACATTGTAATTATTTTTAATTACGCTGTAATTATTTTTAATAAGGCTGAATCGATTTCACTTGTAAATAAACTACATATGCATGTGCTGATATTGGAATGTTGTATTTTTTTTGACTGTTTGAACTTAATGTAAATAAAAAAGATTAGACTTAGCTCCAAATTATGATGACTCATAATTAATGCCCTATTCAAAATAGTACAGCCTTATTAAAAATAATTATGACGTAATTAAAAACATGTATGATGTAATTAAAAATAATTACAGTATAATTAAAATAATTACAGTGTAATTAAAAATAATTATGTGTAATAAAAAATAATTACGGCGTAATTAAAAATAATTATGGCGTAATTAAAAATAATTCAGCCTTAGTAAAAATAATTATGGCATAATTAAAAATAATTACGGCATAATTAAAAATAATTATGGCGTATTTAAAAATAATTACAGTGTAATTAAAAATAATTCAGCCTTAGTAAAAATAATTATGGCGTAATTCCACATAACTAAAATTTACTTACAGGATAGTTACGGCCTTAGAGTGGGCCTTAAAAGAAAGCGTTACCTGTGCCATGGGCAATAATATGAACACCCACTGCTTCCTCCTACTTCTGCTCCCTGGTGTCAAACCTGATTTGACAGTATTGTCCCAGCTGTCCCATCAGACAGCCTTCTCAGAAATGTGTATTGAAGATAAACTGATTGATACGCACGAATCCTGATTTTTGGAATTTTTTTTAAAGGCTCTTAAAATAAACTATGAATTACTCAAAAATCACACTTAACAATGGGTTTTATAGAGTGATGAGCACAAATTGGAAATCTTTGTCCAAATTATAACTGATATGTATGGAGGAGCTCAGGAGTGAGGTGCAACAGTGAGCGTCTACAGCTGTCTGTGAAACACAGTGGAGGTTTTCTCATGGTTTGGGGCTGCATTTCATCCACTGGTGCTGAGATCTTGTTAAAAATCTTTTATCAGAACAGAAAAGTCTCAGACATGCTGGCACTGCATTAAAAGCATGCCTGGATAGAAAAACACACAATGCCTTTGACATGATGGATCACAACATTCTTTCGTCGAGACTTGAACATGTTGTTGGTCTTAAAGGCACAGTTTTGTCATGGTTCAGATCTTATCTGTCTTAGAGGTCTTTTTCTGTAGCCCTGGGGGAATACTCCTCTTCCTCAGCCAATATTTGTTGTGGTGTGCCTCAGGGGTCCATTTTGGGTCCAGTCTTGTTTTCATTTTATATGCTGCCTTTGGGAGAGATATTTAGGGAGTACAATGTTCCCTTTCATTGTTATGCAGATGACATCCAAATTTATCTCCCCATTAAATTGGATGCTTCCGTCCCGCTGCAGCCTCTGTTTCATGATGTTAAAGACTGGTTAGCACAGAACTTTCTTACTTTGAATGAAAACAGGACAGAAACTATTGTGTTTGGAAGTCGTATCCCTGTGGATAAGCTAACTGATATCCTTGGCCCTCTTGCGTCTTACTGCTCCTTGGCTGTCAGAAACTTTGGAGTGTTTTTTGATAGTTCATTTAAATTTGAGAAGCAAGTGAATACAGTTGTAAAGACTGTTTTTTATCAGTTACAGCTAATTGCCAAAGCTAGATCCCATCTTCCTCCAAAGGACCTTAAAAAACTTATTCATGCTTTCATCACCTCTAGATTGGACTACTGTAATTCTCTGTGTTTGGGGCTCGAACTTTCATCTCTCCATCATTTGCAGGTAGTCCAAAATGCTGCTGCACATCTTTTAGCAGGTACTAGAAAGCATGAACATATCACTCCAGTTTTAGCAGGTTTACACTGGCTCCCTGTCCAATCTCATATTGATTTTAAGATTCTTTTACTTACTTTTAAAGTAAGTAAAAGAATGACACCCAGCTATTTGGCTAAGCTGCTCAA
Organism: Archocentrus centrarchus; assembly: GCF_007364275.1. Taxonomy (NCBI): domain Eukaryota; kingdom Metazoa; phylum Chordata; class Actinopteri; order Cichliformes; family Cichlidae; genus Archocentrus; species Archocentrus centrarchus. Next base: position 6,814,646 of record NC_044351.1, read on the forward strand.
ACTTTATAACCCCAAGAGAGCACTGAGCTCATCTAGCCAGATGCTCTTAGTGCAACTGAAGTTTCATTTTAAACATAAAGGAGATCGGGCTTTTGCAGTCACAAATTTCGGATTTTCTTTTTGTTTACAAACATTAGCAGTGCGGTTAAATAATTGTTTCATGCTGTCATTTTCATTAGTCATCTCGTTCTGTGTTTACATCCTCTACTTTAGTGGCAGCAAGCAAATATTTATATCAGTGTTTTACAAAAAGGGTCAACATTATGATTCTGTTAGAGTCATAGAACCCGTGAGTAAATATTATATGTATGAATTAAATACAGCATGGCGGGCTGTAAGTGAAAGCGCTTCCACTATCACTGCTCCTCCTGGTGGATACACAAGACATTACCACCAGTTTTCCCAAATGCTGCTTAGGGGCGTTCTCACCCATGGCTCACCGCTACGTAATTGGCAAATTTCTGGGGAAAACCTAGTCTTGTTAGGAGAGACGGCATCCATCCCATTTTGGATGGAGCAGCTCTCATTTCTAGAAATCTGGCCAAATTTATTAATCCTCCTAAACCCTGACTACCCAGGGTTGAGACCAGGAAGCAGAGTTGCAGTCCTAAACACCTCTCTGCAGCTTCTCTCCTCCTGCCATCCTCCTAAAACCCCATCCTCGTAGAGTCGGTGCCTGCTCCCAGACAACCAAAAAACAAAGCTAAAATCAGCAAAAAACTAAGCATAAAAATTCAAAAACAATAAATAATATAGCTTCATCAACTGCACCAAAGGATAAAACAATTAAATGTGGATTATTAAACATTAGGTCTCTCTCTTCCAAGTCCCTGTTAGTAAATTATTTAATAATTATTTAATAAATCAATATGGTGATCAATTATAATTGATCACCATATTGATTTATCGTGCCTTACAGAAACCTGGTTACAGCAGGATGAATATGTTAGTTTAAATGAATCAGCACCCCCAAGTCACACTAACTGTCAGAATGCTCGAAGCACAGGTCGAGGAGGAGGGGTAGCTGCAATCTTCAATTCCAGCTTATTAACCGATCAAAGACCCAGACAACCCCAGACTCTTAGTATTGTCCATCCTAACTGGGAAAATCAAAAACCTATTTTGTTTGTTATTATCTATTGTCCACCTGGTCCTTACTCAGAGTTTCTGTCTGAGATCTCATACTTTCAATCTGATTTAGTGCTCAGTTCAGATAAAATAATGCTGGCAAAATCATGAAACATGTTTTCTGTGCATGAACCAGCCCCTTTTAAAACTTTTTGTTGTGTGGCCAAGACAGTCCACAATAAGATCAGATTACATTCGCCCCAGCCAGCTCATTCTAAGATTGTTTATGGTGTGGCCAAGCAGACCTTCCCAGTAACCATTTATGTTCCACAGCCAGCTCAGCCAAGAACTTTTTCTGTTTCTCAACCTACACCTCCAAAGATTGTATTATGTGTTGAGACTGTTTATGTTACTCAGCCAACAAACTTACGAGCTTAATAAGTGTTAAAGCCTGCACCCCCAGAGACTGCTAAATTAAAGACTGGTAGTATGGCTATGCTCCCCTCCCCAGAAAATGTTACTCCACTCAGGGCCTCACAAGAGACTGAGCCTGTTCCTGCACCTGTAACTGTTCTCAGGGTGAGGACAGCTACAGTGGTATGCAGATCAGCAATTTCAGTTAAATATATCATATAGCAGACGAACAAAGTGAAATGAAGTTTATAGGATTTACAGAAAGTGTGCAATAATTATCAGATCCAGTTCAGACTCCAGTCATTTCCCAGCATATCCAGTCTGGATTTGTTCATAATGGCTTCATTTTCCAGACATGATCTGCATTCACTATGTGTCATGGTCCCCGTCCTCTCCGGGCCGGCAGTGTGTTGTTTGTGTGGGTGTGTTGTTCTGGGCAGGCTCGGCGTTTACACCACCCTCTGACCAGCCTCTTCCAGCAGTGAGCAGCACACCTGATCTCAATCACTGATTACTCACCTGTTTTCCTGATGGATATTTAAGCCAAGCAAAATCTTCAGTCCTCGCTGGATTGTTGCCCCTACCAGGTAGCCAAACTATGTGGCTTATTCTGTTGTTGTTTAACGTACCCCCCCCCCCCCCCCCCCCCCCCCCCAAAGCTCTGTTGGATTTGTGTAAATAAACACTTTAAACTGTTAACAGTAACTCAGTAACAGTAACTGAAACATCTCTGCTGTGGCAGTCAGAGAACCGTCGTCTATCAGTGAAGCTGATCTTAGATCAGCTTAGAAACGGTAAAACTGGAAACATTAAAGAAGTTTTTCTGTAAGTCTCATAACTCATTTTTATCCCGTAATGGCAGAAATAATGAAATTCACAATTTAAAAAATGAATAAAGTGAGGTTGCTATTCCATCAATAGATTAACATTTTTACTGAATAATTATTTTAAGAATTAAATGGTCATAAACTGAACTGTCATAAAGTGCTGCAAAAACAGATTTTTATTAAGTAATAAACTGACCTGAAGGCAGCTCCGCCCCCAGGGTCTGCTGCTGTCTCCTTAACTAATACAAAGGTCTGTCAGTAAACCCAGTCTGAGCTGTTTCTCCACAATTTGTGTTGTGTTGTGTAAGCGCTTTGAGTGCTCATATCTGAGTAGAAAAGCGCTATATAAGAACTAGAACTACTCCAATTTTATCTTAATTTTCTGTCTGCATTTTGTCCGTCAGGCTGCAGTCGAATAATTGGATTCTATAAATCAAATGTAAAATTTGGATTCAGCTTCATCTGATGAAGATTCAAGTTGTGTAAATAATGACAGCAGACATTATAAAAGAAATTATATATTTTATACTAAGAGTGGGCCAAGCTGATTAAAGTGAATCATCATCTGCCACACTGACATGTGCAATCCTCGATCCATTGGATTCAATTGGAGGAACTGCTCTTTATTTATTGCCATGGTGAATCCTGGTACTGTTGCTCCATTGATGATGGCTTTCTTGCCTTTCTCACGCATGCGCTAACTCAGGGTGAACATATTCAGAGATGATTGAACCAATTCTGATCAGCTGTTCTGGAATGAGAAACAGAGTTGCTGATCTTAGAGTTGATCAACTCAGAGTATGTTTTTAAACTCAGTTAGTTGAACATGCTCCCTGGAATAGGGCCCTGGTGACCTGGACATGCCACACAACTCTTGGAACTACCTTAATTTGCATAGACTGAGATATCCCAACGTACATTGTGGGGCTGAAAACAAGTAAGTTAAAAAAAAAAAAAAAAAAAAAAAAATCTAACAGGCTTTAAGAGGAAATCCAAAAGCTCTTCTGTGGATATTGGCTGACCCCATACTGGTTCAATAATGTTGAGGTTCAGGCTCTGGGGAGGCCAGTCTATGACTCTTCAGGTATGCGTTTACTACACTGGCAGTGTGTTTGGTGAAAAATGAAGCTGTAACCAATCAGACGCTATACAGATAGTATTGCATAGTGGATAAAAATCTGACAGTAGTTTTCTATGTTCAGAACTCTGAGTCGGCATGTCTATTTAGTTAACAACAGCAATGGGAAAGTTACGCTGTGTGTAGATTCTGGTGAAGGGGAGCTTTGGGGGTTCAACAGATCCTGAGAGGCCTTGTAAACTGGAGGTTAAACCCGTTCACCCTTACCTTTGAGGAATGTATGTCTTGGTTAAAGGACTTTTTTTTTTTTCAGCAGTCAGACTGGAGAGCACTGCAGTGTGTGTTTAGTGAAGTCGACGCTATCAACAAAGACTCAGCTCTGCTTATGAGTGTTGAAAAATGTCTTGTTTTTGATGATTGTGCATGTCACCTGGAGACTGATTTGCCTTCTGCCAAAAATCATCACTCTGACTTCTGAAAAAAAAGGAAATGGTAGGTTTCGTGTATGTGAGAAAGAGAAGAGTAGAGATAAGCTATGGCTGCTCAATCATACTAGCCAGATACAGCACAGCTGTTTGTTTGAGATCTCTGACTCTTTCTACGCTGACCACTATGATAAGCTAATGAAAAGACTATAGAAGGATTGCTTCATCCCTGCCATGTGGCTCTTTCTTTGGTTGTATCTACGCTTGTCTATTAGGTTTGCTGTCCCACTGTTAAAAAGTAGGGAGGTCACGATACCACTTTTTTATGTCCGATACCGATACCAATAGTTTGGATATCGCCGATACTGACACAAATACGATCTTTTTTGTATTATTATTATTTTTAAAAATTGTTTTTAAATGCCTCGATCAATTTTACCTAAGTCAAGAGTCTCTCGCACAACGTTGAAATCTTTTACGTGTCCCACATACAAGACTAAGGACCAGGGGGGCAGAGCTTTTCAGGCAGTGACACCAAAGCTCTGGAAGTGTTTACCACTCTATCTCCATTTAGCTGACTCTGTGGCATCTTTTAAAAAACAGCTGAAAACCTTTCTGTTTAACCAGATTTTCTGTTGACTTAATTTTTTTCTTTTTGTTTTAATATGGTAATGTTATGTTTTGACATGGTGTTTTATCTGTTTTTTTTTTGTTTTGTTTTTTGATATTGTGTTTTAATTATTGTACAGCATTTACTTACAACAATCTATCACCTGAAGCCTGCTGCTCCTGTGTGAGAAGGTGATGCATTGGCTTATGTATGTTGCAAATTTCATTAGGGCTGCAACTATTGATTATTTTAACAATCGAGTATTCTATCGATTATTCCATCGATTACCCAAGTAACTGGATAAGAAATACTTTTTTCGTATTAACAGTTCATCTGCATATTTTTACTTCTGTAATGCAGTTTTTCCCTGTGTGAAACAAACATTTTGATTGACACCTCATCCGGCCAATCATATTAAGAAATGGGTTTTCCAGAGCCAATAATAACCAGGGGGCATGGAATAGCTTTTCTGTTGATTTTGGGGCAGCCAGTTACATGATTGGCCGAATGAGGTGTCAATCAAAATAGGAGGGTCTAGCCTGCCAAATACAAGGCACTGCATCCAGTCCCACTTACGGGACGTGGTTGTCCGTCGACGAAAGCCATGACCTCTCAGTGTAGAGAAGAGACTTGAGGCTCCAGCATAGCACAAACAGTTCAGAAACAATTTGAAATGAGAAAAAAGCAATTTATTAATTGGGTAAGTCGTGTTTTAGACTGCTAGCGGATCTATTGTGACCCAAAGTACAGCCGTGACCGGTTCTGAATGATGGCTTTACAGCAGACAGCCGCACCAACTCTTGCCGGTACTGCGTACCCGCGCAGAATCTTTTAGTGGCACGCAGTACCAGACCATACCGGCTTACTTTCACCCCTGGTTATCAGTGTTTATGTTGAAAAGCTGGGGGCTGCGTGTAATGCTTTATATTCACAAGCATTCCCCTAAATATGTTTCTACTGCAGGTCTATATTTAGTCACTAATCAGGGATTAAAGTATCAAAAATATTTTGACAGGGAAGGGGTCCTTGCGGTACCAGATGATCACCAGTGCTAATAGCTGCACTCGCTAGCAGTATGTCTGGGAGCTGAAGTAGAGAAAGAAATAACAGCTAAAATTCTCAGCACAGTACAACACACAAACACAGCAGAGAGCGGTGGGGGCATGGAAAAACATGTCAGCGATGATCGCTCAGTGTCAAAGGGATCCGTCTCAGCGATGGAGAACTTTATAGAATCTGAGGAGGTTTTTTTTCTAACTCCTGATCACCCACTCCATTCCAGTAGGTGTGGTAAGGGAGATCTAAGCTGGTTTGGTCAACCGTAGACCCACAAGAAGAAGACAACGACCGAAAACTGTAATGCAGCTAATGTGGGTCAGATTGGATTGCATTTTTTATTTCTTTCCGATATCTGATCCAGTAATTTAGGTCAGGATCGGACTGATACTGATACTGAATATCGGATCGGTGCATCCCTATTAACAAGAGGGTTTAATATTGTCAAACTTCTTTTGAAATCAGGTGCCACAGGTATTGTGAGCAATGTAGTTTCAAACAGTGAGAAATGTTACCTCTGAAAAACAAGAAGGGAATGGGTTGCAGACCTGTGAAAAAAAAACACTCCTAGGTTATGTACATCACATCAGTGCCTCTAAGAAACGTAAACCAACTGTCAAATCAAGAAGAGCTGTCACACAGAGACAGCCAGCTAGAGGGAGAGGAGCATCGGTAAGCACAAACAGTCTGGACCCATTCCCCAGCTCACAGGTGCAGGGGAGCAATCCTCTCGTCCACCATACAAAAAACTCCAACATAAAGTCAGTAAACCTAGGGGATACAAAAATACCCCCCCTAGCTCACTGCCTTTCACCAAGTGCAACTGGAACAGAGTCCAGCCCCTCTCCAGGAGACTGGTTCCAGAGCCCAGGCTGTGGGTTGAGGTGAGCCCGACTATATCTAGCCAGTACTTCTCAACCTCATGCACCAGCATAGCTTCCTTCCCCACCAGAGAAATGACATTCCATGTCATGACAACCAGCCTTGATAGCCAGGGATCGATCCGCCAGGGCTACATACATTGCAACTGACCCCCTACGACACCTTCTGTTGGTGGTGGGCCTACAAGAGGGCAGGCCCCTATCTCCTCATTGGGCTGCCCCTGGCAGGTCACCATGGGCTAATGCCTGGCCACCAGATGCTCTCCCTTGAGCTCCCTGGACATCATAGCTTTTGGGATTACTAGGACACACAAACCTATCCCACCAAGGTAGTAAAATAACATTTAGTTTTTGAAAAATGTGAACAATTTCAACCTGGTCTTAAATACATCTGTACTATTTGTACATAAATTATTTAATTAGATTTGATTTTGTTATTCTATGTCTTTTCTTTTTTCTCACTTTTCAAATAATACATTTGTAGATTAGCTGACCTCACAGGTTAATGAAACAAAATTCTACAAAAAAACAAAAACAAACCAAAAAAAACGAGGTGAGGGAGATTTATCCAGCTGCTTACTTTCTAATTCTTAAAGTATTCCCTATTGCTTTTCATTACCCATCTTACTATCCCACCCCAGGAATACCTAGCACTTGTGTAATGATAGTTCTTAGTAGCTCTATAGTTGTTATTTGCCAAAAACATTTGTGATGCTAAGGGAATCCTCTCTTATCAAATCCATGGATGTGAATCAATTCCAGTTGGTATCGCATTTGCACCTACTTTTTGACCTTAAATTATTTCTTGTTTCCTAGATAAACTGTAAACTGCATCAATCTACTGTGTGTAGTACCTAACTACAGAACTGAGGTTTTAAGTTCTAGAATTTGCGGCACTCTGCTCAGTAAAGTTAAGTAGTTCCCCTTTGTATTCATAAATGAGAGGTAGTGTGAGTGTTAGATAATGTTCACTACAGTGTAAGCTTTAGTTCAACCTGAGAATGTAGATCAGACATAGACCCTAACACCACAAGTTATAATGAAACCTCAGGGAGACTCAAGCTGCAGAATACAGATGTAACTGCAGAGACATTATCATGAATGCCAAGTTTAAATTCCTCAGAACCTTATTCTAGTCTTTCTTACTGACCTTTGATGCCATTTGGCCATCCTCTGGATGCCACACCATAGTCCTGCTAAGTATTTAGTTGTGTTTTGCTGTTGTTTACATTTATTGGTTGTATTTCTGTTTCTATTATCTCATGCTTTGAGCATTCTTTTATTTTTGCTATTGTTAGTGTTAGTCTTCATGCCTCAGTGCTAGTTATTTGTCTTTTGATTACTTCCATTCAATTCAGTTTTAGTTATATAGCACCAAATTACAAAAAAAAACAATTGATTCAAGGCACTTTATATTGTAAGATAAAGACCATACAATAATTGCAGAGAAAACCCAACAATCAAAATGACGCCCCTTGTAGCAAGCACTTGGTAATAGCAGGAAGGAAAAACTCCCTTTTAACAGGAAGAAACCTTTAGCACCTGCTCATTACTTGTAGATGTCTTTACATAGGTTAAATGTCTTTACACAGGTGCATTTTAATCTTTAACACTATATGTGTAACATGAAGAACTAATCCATGAATTGGGACTACATTCAGTGGCACATTAATCCACAGCTGACACTATTAAATATTCTTATCAACAGTATGCGCATGTTCATGGTATGTAAATGAGAGTCTTCATGCGTTTTATTAGTTTTTGAGCTTTTCAAATAATAACTCCAAATGCTACTAATGCAACTCTTTTAATTTCTTTTGTTACTTTTTGTATTGCAGGTGCTAAAATATGAATTGTGGTATGTGGGAAACAAACATTAATTGCATCTAACATCAATCGTCACTGTAAACGATAATCCCCATTGCCATAATTACATCGACATGATCAACAGCATTGCAGGTATTGTGTGTAATATAATGAGATGTTGTATTGATAGTGAATTGGGAGTAGTTTTAGTTCAGTTCCTCTTCAAATTCTGTGTGAAAAGAGGCACTGTGAGCAGTTAAATATCACACAACCGTTAACACAAGCAGCATCAGCAATGCTTATTGTAAATGACACTATCAGTATCAGTGTGTGTCCAAACTGTTGACTGAAGGTCTGACTTCCACCAATTTCTATAAAATAAATACAGGGAAAGTCTATCATCACGGTAATGTTAGACTTGCCTTTACTCCTCCTTTTTTCTCACCACACCAACCTCTAGACCCATTAACCCCTATAGATCTTTGTGCCTTTTGTCTCCATTCATGCTTTTAACAGTGTGGAAATTGTATTTCTACAAAATAAAATTGCAAAGCAAATACCTTTTATTCCTTTATTAGGTAGTGATAGTCACAGTGAGAAAAGAAGATTTAGAGGCAAAAAGGGGATGACTTGCAGCAAAAGGTCACATGGTTTCCATAATCTACCAAAACCACCAGGTCTAAGAAAAATCATATTTGATCATGACAAAATCTTTCAAAGTTAAGTTATAAGATTGACATAAGACTATCAGTAATGTGTTCATTAGTGCTAAATTTCTTTTTAACTATTATATACTATATTATTATATATATGAAGCTTTTCATGGTTTCACATGGGTAAGAAAAGGTCATGGATGTTTCAATTAGAGCTGGATCAAAACGATAATTATTCTGCAAAAATTTTCCTCGATAACAATATAAAACATCTTCAATATGAAGTCGATAGACAATCCATGTTCAATCCATGTTTTGACAGATATGATAGGTCAGTGACAATAAGAATAGTGACGTGATGAACCAGTCATTTGTTTGGAATAGAGTTAGAACCACAGCAGGTTAAACTAATGCACAGTGTACACTCACATTCATACTCCGATGGAACGGTCGGAGAGCAACTTGGGGTTAAGTATCTTGCCCAAGGATACATTGGCACGCAGCCTGCAGTAGCCAGGAATTGAACCACTGACCTTCCAATCAGTAGGTGACCTGCTCTACCTACTGAGCTACAGCCACCCAAGGGTGCAGTTTAAGCCCACTACTACTTACAATTTTTTTGGAACCACTAGCTGCATTGATTAGAGCAGAACGAAAAATCAAGGAAGTTTTAGGGGGGGGGACACAAGCTATTTCTTTATGCAGATGACATTTTGGTACTGTGTCAGGATCCAACATGTTCAGTGTCAGCGTTATTACAGAACATAGAAGAATACTCTAAAATTTCTGGTTATCGTATTAACTGGCACAAATCGGAAGCTATGCCAGTATCACAAAGCTGTACATACAATCAATTAGCTGCGTTTAATTTTAAATGGCTACCAAAGGGTATGAAATACTTAGGGATAGAATTAGACCCAGATATAAGAGAAATTATGACAGTTAATATGCTGAAAGTATTAGACAAAGTTAATTTGGATAATTGGAGTAAATTATATATGACTTTATGGGGTAAAATAAACACGATTAAAATGGCTGTGGCACCACAAATTAACTACGTTACTGGGATGATACCTATGACCATTCCTAAGCAACTATTAGAAAGGTATGACAAAATGATAAAACAATTTCTTTGGAATGGGAAGAAGCCTACAATCCATATAGAAAAATTATGTGAGTCAAAGAAGAGAGGGGGTCTATCTTTGCCAAACATAAAACACTACAGCGTCTCTTTCGAGATGGCTAGGGTCACAAGACACTGGGAGAGGATTGGTGCTGAACTGGACTGGGTACAAATTGAACAAGAAATCACCTTCCCTTTCAAGCCAATTGAAGCTCTTACACAAACAGCTAGAAATAAATCCAAAAAAGCAATTAACCCTATCTTAGAACATTTGAAAATGGTCTGGCAAGAGGTACATAAGAAATGTAAAACTTCTCAGTATACTCAAAAATATGCATCTATATGGTACAATCCAAAAATGAAGATCGGTAAACAGACTATTTATTGGTCTCAGTGGCTTAGAAAAGGCATCAGAATAATAAGTGACTTATATGAAAATAGCGATTTCCTTTCATACAATCAACTCCAGAAAAAATTTCATTTAGAGGGTAGGGGTCATTTTTGGAAATACCTACAGATTAGACACTGCATAAAAGCTATGGTTCCCACTGATGGAGACACAAGTGTAGTGGAGAGCTACTTAAAGCTACCCAAAATGCACCTTAGAGCATCCAAATGGTATGGGATGTGTCCTTGGACAAACAGCAACGGTTGTAATAATCTTAAGCTGATATGGGAAAAAGATTTGTCTTGTAGAATGGATGAGAAAACATGGGGGGAGGTCATCTCCAGCACTGAAGAATACATCAGAGATGCCAGAGGCAAATTTATACAGTATAAGATAATACACAGATATTATTTTACCCCAGCAAGGCTTAACAGAATGGGTTTACTTAATAATGATTTATGCTGGAAATGTGGGGAGAAGAGTGGTACCTTTATACATGCAATGTGGGAATGTCCAAAGGTTCTCCCTTTGTGGGAAAATGTTATTGATTGCATAGGTAAATCGTTAAATTATAATCTCCCAAAAACACCAAGACTATATCTCCTTGGAGATGGTAAATGGTAAATGGACTAGCTCTTATATAGCGCTTTTCTACTCAGTCAGAGCACTCAAAGCGCTTATACAACATGTTTACATTCACCCATGCACTCCCATTCATACAAGCACTTCCATATTTACTAAGCTAAGTGCTTTTAATTAGCTAACATTCACACACATTCATACTCCGACAGGACGGTCGGAGAGCAACTTGGGGTTAAGTATCTTGCCCAAGGATACATTGGCATGTAACCTGGAGTAGCCAGGAATCGAACCGCTGACCTTTCGATCAATAGGTGACCTGCTCTACCTACTGAGCTACAGCCACCCAAGGGTGCAGTTTAAGCCCCTAGACAGAACTATGGTACCACATCTAAACAAATCTAAGTTTAGTATCTTAAAGACTGGGTCAATAACGTGCGCCTGGATAATTCTGAGGTGTTGGAGGGATCCCCAAGCTCCCACGCTGAATATGTGGAGAACTCAGATGATGGAAACTGTTGCATGTGAAAAAATGTTGGCGAGACTGAATGCACAGGATGATATAAGCAATGAACAATGGGACAGTTTTGGTATATACATACTACGAGGAAACAGCAAGAACAAGTGAAGATATTTATGATGTGCACCCGGACATTACCCTTGATGGTAACATATCCTCCATTTGCAGATCCATGTTGTGGTAATATGTGAATTGCTGTACCTGCCTTTCCCCTTTTTTTTTCTTTTTGTTTCTCTCTTTTTTCTTTCGGTTTTGAGTTATGAGGTTTGTGTTGCTTCATGTAAAGATAAAACTTAATAAAACTTTGAATTATAAAAAAAAGACAGAGGTCAGCAACCTGTAATCCGAAAAGAGCCAATTGAAACCGGTTTCCACAGAAAACAAAACAGTGAGAGCCGCAAATACTAGCGGAATCCGGTAGCCGCTACCAGAAGCCAGTAGCAGCTACCGCAAGTGACGCATATATAGAGAAATGAAAATAAATAAATAGATAAATAAAATGATTTTATTCTAATATTTCAAGACCACAGTAATGTTCCAATTTAAAACTACAACAAAAATCAAACTGATAAAATAAAATGCACTTCAATTGGATACTTATAATTTATTTCCGCAAGCCGCACAGAGCTGCAGATTAAGCCTGGATGAGGCGTATGCAGCTCTGGAGCCGCGGGTTGCCGACCCCTGGGTTAAGACAACCCTGACCACATTGTCACGCTTGCAAAAGTCTGTTTGATCCCCTTCCAAATAGGAAATCGTACCGGTCTCATACCGCAAAGCTCAGGAACAGCCCGACCCCCCACACCCCCACGCAGGACTGAAAATGTGTTTCTGACCATATGCTCCTAAGAATTTTCAGGGTCCAGGGAAGCTGGAGCCTATCCCAGGTGCCATAGGACTAAAGACATGGTATACCCTGGACAGATCACCTGTCACAGGGCTAACACATAGAGACAGACAACCATTTGTACTCACATTCACACCTGTGGCATTCTTAGAATCACCAGTTAACTAAACCTATTAACTGCATGTCTTTGGACTGTGGGAAGAAGTCGGATTACCCAGACAGAACCATTGCACATATGAGAAAAATATGCAGCTTCACACAGAAAGGTCCCGGCCGGATGGTGGAGTACAATGCAGGACTGTCTTTCCCCTTTCTAAATTTGCCCATCTTATCCCTTGTATTCTCTGCACTGTTGTGTTGTGCGACCTCTGATTGACATTGCAAACTGAACTGAACTCTGAACAACATAAACAAGGTCAAGAAGTCCAGTCCAGTAAGTTGAATTAGTGAGTAGACTTAAATTAGTGAGGCTTAGCAACCATGCCCTTAACTTAATGTCATGGCTTCTCTCTCTCTCTCACTCTCTCTCTCCCTCTCTCTGCTCCTCCCCTTGACTGGTCAACCACACTTTGTGTTTTCAGAGTTGGGACCCTCTCCAGCTCCTGCCTGTCAAGTTATTCACCTGAGTTCCATCAGCCAATTCACTGATCCCACCTTAAGGAGTGGGAAGACCCGCAGTCAGAGCCACATTGTACACTACAACCACTGAGTGCTGTCCTCCCCTACTGTGAACCTGTTTACTTATCTCAAAGACCTTATAGTCCCATATCACCCCAACAGAGCACTTCGCTCTCAGACTGCTGGCTTACTTGTGGTTCCTTGGATACTTAAGAGTAGAATGTAAGGCAGAACCTTCAGCTTTCAGGCCCCTCATCTGTGGAACCAGCTTCCAGCTTGGATTCGGGAGACAGACACCCTCTCTATTTTTAAGATTAGGCTTAAAACTTTACTTTTTGATCAAGCTTATAGTTAGGGCTGGATCAGGTGACCCTGAACCAGCCCATAGTTATGCTGCTATCAGGGTTATAATAGTTTTGGATTTTACATTATCGTTTAGTTTTAGTTAGTTTTTACTTTTTTTTCATTAATTCAGTTAGTTACTTTTCAGAGTGGTTTTGATCATTTTTATTAGTTTTTATTTTTGAGGTTTTGCTTAGTTTTAGTTTAGTTTCGTTAGTTTCAGTATTAGTTTTAGTTTTTCATACTTTGTCAGGTGCAAGATTCAAGGTACAAGAGTAACTCTTGTGTAATAAAAACTCAACAAAAGATACCATAAAGAAATATATTCAACAACCAACTGTTCACAAGACAGAAGCACTACGTGCTAAATGTGTGTAATATTAAGGACACACATGAACATCAACAGGGAGAAAGAAAGAAAAACATGAACTCCCCAAACTCAATAAATTCTACAATAAACTCCCAATAAAGTTCAGTGTCAGTGCAGTAGATTAACAACAGCTTCTGTTTCTGAGCTTAGTTAGATGCTCGATATGTGGCCGACCTCATGTCGCAGTTCTGTTTGTGTTGCTGGATTGTGCGTGTTCATTACCTTACGATCATGTGCTGGTGTTTTACATGGGGTGAGAGCTGGGACTTCTTTTGGTCCTTGCTCTTTGCGCTCAGTTTTTTGGCTGCAAACATATTTGTTCCTGTTTTTCACTTTCTTCATTCCCTCGTGTCCATTCCGACAGTTTTAGAAGTCTCCCTCCAGGAATTTGCTGACATTTGTGAGTCCTTGTATTGATTGCTCCTGATTGTTATTCTCTCACTGATAAAGTGGCCGAAAACGCACAAGGACGGAACAGGTTCATCACAACGTTACGGCTGCGTGGCAGCAATGAGTAGTCACATTTTTCCTGAGGTGAACGCCAGATTACGTTGGTTCAGAGCGGTTTCCGTATGCCTTGTGTACGCTTCTCAGGTGGACTTTGCTGTTGGTGTTTTTTCCTCACTTAGACGTGTTCCATACATTTTTCATCATTCACAACAAGACACGCTTCTATCTGTATTATTGGACTCAAAGAAACTCCATATGGGACTCTGCCGCTTTCTCAGCAGACCGCTGCCATTACTTTTCGGACCAGCGTAGTGAGCATACACCTGCCCGATGGCACTCCCAGCTTAGACTGGGAGAGCGGAAAATGATCGATCCGCAAGGCTTTTAAATAAAATGACAAACAAGAAAAGGAAGGTCATTTTATCTATAATTTTAGTTAGTGTTAGTTAGCTTTTTAAACTCACAATACAGTTCAGTTAGTTATCATTTGTTCCTTTTAATTTTAGTTTTTATTTATTTCAGTTAACGACAATGTTTTTTCAGTTTCAGTTTTTGTTATTTCATTCGTTTTCGTTAACTATAATAACCCTGGCTGCTATAGGTCTAGGCTGCTGGGGGGTTCCCATAATGCACTGTTTCTTTTCATTCAACTTATTTACTTTGTTTATACTCCACTCTACATTTAATCATTAATTGTTATTAATTTCTGGCTCTCTTCCACAGCATGTCTTTTTTTCTCTCCCCTCAGCCCAAAAGGTCACGGCAGATGACCCTCCCTGAGCCTGGTTCTGCTGGAGGTTTGTTCCTGTTAAAAGGGAGTTTATTCTTTCCACTGTCACCAAGTGCTTGCTCATAGGGGGTTGTTTTTGACTGTTGGGTTTTCTCTGTATTATTGTAGGGTCTTTACCCACAATACAAAGCGCCTTGAGGCGACAGTTTGTTGTGATTTGGCGCTATATAAATAAAATTGAATTGAATTGAAATTGAATTCAGGTGTTTTTCCTGCTTTTGATTCACTGTTGCTTCTCCTCTCTGCACAGGATCCTGAGTGCCCAAGAGAGATGCAGTGAGACCGACAGAGCCTGCTGGCGGAAAGGAATTGTGTTTGCTCTGGAGTAGCTAACTGGATTGCCCTTCCTGCCCATTGTTTTCCTTGTGAATAAATCTGTTTACTGTTACCAGTCTGTATCTGAGCTTCATCCCTAATGCAAACCATGACACTTAAAGCCTTGAGAATTCCAAATCAAGGTTATCCTTAATGAAAATGAATGAAATAACAATAACTGGATTAAGAAAAAATTCATTAACTGAAATGAATAAAAATGGTAAAAGGAAAAAAGATAACTAAGTGGAACTATACTGTGTTTACAAAACTTAAAAAAACAAACTAAAATTATAGATAAAATGCCCTTCATTTTCATGTTTGTCAGTTTTTAAAAACCTTGTGGAGTGATATGAAATCTTTTTTCTTGCTCTTGCAAATTTAGCTGAGTGCATTATACTGCACCACACTGTGTGTATGTCTGCTGCTTAATGCGCCAGTCTGCAAAAGAATGGCAGCAGCAAAAGTTGGGAGAAAGCAGCAGAATCTTATATGGGATTTCTTTGCATACAATAGTGAGACCCAAGCAAATGTCTTGTTGTGGATGATGACAAATGTGTGGAACACTTCTCAAGTGGAAAAACCCCACCAACCTCAAAGTCCACCACCTCAAAGTGCACACACAGCAGCTACAGAAACCCCTCTGAACCTATGCAGTGGCCTACAACGTAACCTGACGTGCACCTCTCGAGAAATGTAACTACACGTCGGGTTCACGCAGTGATTGCCATTGGCCAGTTCAGCACTATGGGAGTCCTCCTGTGCATTCCCAACTACTTTCCGCTGCAGTATTTGAATTTATTAATGAGAGAATAACAATCAGGATCAATATGAGGACTCACAAATGTCAGCAAATTCCTGGAGGGAGACTGCTGAAAGTATTGGAATGGACATGAGGGATTGAACAAAATGGAAAAAAAAAATAACAAGCAAAAAAAAAAAAAAGACTGCAAAGAGCAAGGACCCAGGGGGGGGAAAAGTCACAGCATTTTTTATTTCTGTCGGACGGCACTGCATATAAAACACTGACACATAATCACAAGGTAATTAGCACACAGAATGCAGCTCCCACAAGCATAAATGCCGGCAATGACATCAGCCACTTACATAGGCTGTATGCATGTTTCCCGCAAAGGCCCAATGGGTTTAAAAATGACAAGTCACTGCCTCATTAAACAGACCCAGACAAATTTAATGTCAAGACTTTTAGCTGCTTTTGTCATGGTCCTGGGTCGTGGGCCCAGCATTTTGTGTTTTAGTTCCCTTTAGATAAGATAAGATAAGATAAGATAAGATAGTGTTTATTTGTCACATGCACAGTTATACACAGTACAATGCACAGTGAAATGTATTTTGTACCTGCAACCATATATACACACACATATAAATAAGAAGAATAAAAATAAAAATAAGTAATTCACACTATACACTATACTCTATATACTATACACTATACACACTTTTACATGGAATTATAGATTATAATATTTACATTGTGCAATAATAGTCCAGTTAGGGCTCAGAGTTTATTAGGTTTCTAATAAACTTAATAAACCTTTAGAACCTTTAGGTTCTATTGTCATCATAGTTTCCTGTCCTGTTGGTTATTATTGTTTATATGTTGATTTCTGGTTCCCAAGTGCCTTGTGTGTCAAGTCTGTGTGGTTATCCTGTTCGTGTTATTTCCTGTTTTATTTTGGTAGTATCTTGTTTCTTGTGCAGAGTGTTCAGTTTTGCTTCCCCCAATCTCCTTAGTATGATTCTGTCCACCTGTTCTCTCCAGCTGTCTCCTGTTGTCCCTCGTCAGTCCCTGTGTATATATTGTCTGCATTTCCCTCTGTTCCCTGCTTTTCTGTCTGCGAATGAGTTTCCATTCTCCAAGTGTTTTGCAGCAATAAAGCTCAGTTTTTTGGTGTTTAAGTCTACCTCTAGAGTCTGCATTTTTGGGGTCCTACTCTGCTGGCCACAGCAGTTCATGACAGCTTTTTTTATTTTCAGAAATAAGTTAAAGGATTTCCTCTTCACTGCACTGAATATGATGCTCTTGTTTCTGTTTTAAACCTGATTATTTTCCTTTGCATCCATAAAAATAGTCCTCTTAGTGTTAGTCCTGAGACAAAGATCCCAAATGGCACACCCTTCCTTCTTAGTGCAAATTACTTTCACCTCCTCCTCACCTCACTGTGTTGGACTGCCGCTGCCGCTAATGGAGTGTTTTATGTGTTGGAGGAAAGGTTAGTTAGTAACTGCAGATAAGTAATTTTGCTCTACTCTCGAGGGAGGAAAGGTGGAGGAATCCCTTGCCATGAAATATTCATCTATTCCTCTGACTGCATACAGAGCAGGGGGATGAAAAAAACCCTGCTCTTCAAGAAAAAACAAAAATAAATGAGTGATGACAAGAAAACTGGGAAAAAGTCAGAATCTATTTGACCACATCAGAAAAAAATCTTCTAAACAATTGTACAACAGTAAATGACAAATACGAAAACCATATAGTTAACTGAAACAGGCGGGGGTTAACATACAATCTATGCCACACACTGTAGGAGGGGAAAAAGAAAAATAGAATTTGAGGGATAAAGAAATACAGAGGGGAACACAGAGAAAGTAGAGAAACAAGATTATCTCTTGCAGGATTTTATACTCCAGAAGAAGAAAAACAGGGAGAGTTTTTCCACAGCTACTGATCCAACAGAGAGTCAGTGGAAATAGAAAGCCATCAGTCCCTCTATTTAATCTGCTGCACACACAAACACATGGTGCACTATACATGTACTATATTTGACTGAAAACTGAATGAGGGGGAAAATTTTTCATTATTGGAAAGCCAGATGTTTAGTTTGAGTTGAGGAGTAAATAAGCAGGTAAATTTGCATCTTTACTTCCTCGATAAATGATTGAAGCTGTTGCATATTCATGCATGGCAACAAATTTAAAGTCATTATAGTTTGTGAAAGGATTCAACTTTACAATCTTAGAGTCTGCTTTTTATTTGAGAACACGTTACAGAATGATTAACGTGCAGTCATCGCACAGTTTGATCTACCTGAAGCTGAACTTTTGTCGATGAGAATGTGTCATCCAAGTGTTGATACTTAAATTCAATTTGTGGAGGGGAAATGCATATTTGGGTCATGAAGGTTTAACAACAAGCTCAAATTTGATCTACAGTATTTGTGTCATTGTTCTTAAACTCTTGAACCCATCAAGGACTTTCTGCCGTCATAGACCATTAATAGACCATAATAGACCATTATTACTTATCATGACCTGTTCAGCTTCAAGATGACAATAAAAGCAGTCACTTGAGAAACAGAAAATTGCAAGGCAGCACTCTGAAAACCTGAGACAAGATATGTGTCAGCAGTCACACACAGTTGAATAATTTTAAGCCAACATCTGCTTGCAGGTTTTTAAGATGAATGCATAACTAGCAGCTTCTGAGTTGCTTAGTTTTGGAGGCAGTGGGTGACATCTCAGTCTAATAAAGGGACTCAGCCTGCTGAAGGCCAGGGTTTCCCACTGAGAGAGCAGTAGGATTGCAGTTATGTAGTTGGGGAGGCTCTGGGCTGTTGGTGAGGCAGCGACAGTCTGCAGAAAGTAAAATGACAAGTTTCTGTATTTCACTGTCAGAGATCAGTCAGTCCTGCTGTTCTCACTCTCTCACCTCCTTCACTGAGTGATCCTCAGCAAAACTCAGCAGAAAATGTCTTTACTTCTTCAACTTATTATAAAATTTTGCCTTATTCACTAAGGTTCATAGTGAAAACACTATTACTGGAATATAACGTTAAAAATATGCTTTATGATATAGGCCCCAGGGTTGCTCAGTGGGTGAGTAGGTGACTATGGCTGTCGTGCAGGCAGCCTGGGTTTGCATCTGACCTGTGGCCCTTTCCTGCGCATCTCTGTTTCACCACTTTCCTGTCTCTGTATACTGTGCACTATTTAATAAAGGCCAAAAGATAGGTTTGGTGATATCCAAAAAACAACTGGTTTTACTAAAAGCTAGACTTTTAGGAAAAGTTACTTTAATGAATACATCGCACATTTGTTGAGGACCAGTTGCAGTTGTTTAATCTGCATTTACCGCAGATTGTTTAAACTGCATAAAAAAAAAAACGTCTGATGTGATCTGGCTGGAAGAATTGGTTGAATTGGTAAACTCCAGGTGTTCAAAGCATGTAGTGAAATATCTAAGCAGAAGCACCTAACCTATGAAGCTATAACTGCTCCCATAGGGCCTTCAACATAGTATTGAATTGAGTGTGAATAGATTAAGAGATAAAATAAAATCAAAAAGATTTTTAGGTGTTTACAACATTTCTAAAAGAAAACATGGAAGTAACATTGGATGGCTCTGCCTCTAATTGACCTCTGCCCTGCCCTGTGGAACAGTCCCGTCCATTTGGCTCTACTTTCAAGATAGCTTCTGGAGAAATTTTTCTGTTCCCTGGACTCTTACAATAGGAGTGTCCACCCAAACCCTTCAGCTCTATCTCCATATTTCTTTTAGTTTCTTTCATTCATTCACTTTTCTCAAGAGAAGGAATGCACAGATTTCAGATGTATTAGAGATCTTTCTGTTGTTATCATGTAAGTATAAAACCTTGGCTTGGCAATAACCTGTGAAAACTCTGAGTGAAGAATGTGCAAGCTTGAGGTCTTTCTGTCATAGTGAAGGACGCTGCTGGAGTCTCTTGTCCTGAGCTGTTTCCTCTGCAGACATGCTTCTCCATGGTGGGTGGAGTTGGGTTTCCCACTCCTCAGCTGCACATGCCTGTTTGTCATTCACTTCATCAACTCCAGTGTTAAAATACCAGTCATGCCATCCAGTCTCTGCCAGATAGTCTGCCTCTTTCAGTGGTGATCAGGCCAACCTTAGTTCTCTTGTTGCTTTTCCATGTCTTGTTTTTACCTGTTTATCCTTGTTCCAGGATACCTCCTTGTTGGCTAAGAGCACCATTTCAGCTATCTCCATTGGCACTTCTGTCTATGGTTTTCTGACTTACCTCCTTGGACCACTCTACACTGGATCTCTGCCTGCCTGGCTGCCCTTCAACTATTAAGCAGCTTGGACTTCATCACCACCCTGTTCCCCTGAAAACTGTACCCTTAAACCAAGTAAGCCAGAGACTCCAAGATTCATCTTCAGCTACCTGCCTTGTATGAACTATGTAAACTGGACTCTAACATGCCTGTTCTCACTTTAAATTCTCCTGGCTCGTATTTAACACTGTCCTGTGTTTTGTCTCTAAGGACTGCAATAAAGACAAAATAAACCCTAAAAATGGCTGACAGCATTAGCACACATATGTACTGTGAAGTGGTGACAGTGATTTGACTTAACGTGCAGGAGGTCAATGGTGTATGTAGTTTAGGCATCATAGTTTTTCCTATGATGCCATGCAACTGATTATGGAGTTCAGACATCAACAGCAAAATATGTAATTAATTGGATTGCTAAGTTCAAGAAATGTTAAGACATTTTGATGTTCTTGGAGTAAAGGAAGGGTTTAAAAGGGAGTTCCTGTCATGACCGAGGAGGAAACGGGCGAGGAAGGGCAAACATGAACGACTCCAGAAGTAAACATAACTTAATCGGGGATTTATTTAGGTAGGGGAGGAAACAAATACAAAACCCTCGGAAGGGAGACGAAGGGCAGACACAGGGAGCACAGGAACACATGGGTATACAACGTCAACGACGCGACAACCAACACATAGAAACTGAGGGCTTAAATACACACTGGGTAATCAGGGGAAGAGGAAACAGCAGGGCAACAACAGGTGAGGCAAATGAAACTAATTACACAGGGGAGGCAAAGCTAAACACAAAGCACAGGGGAACCAGACTGTCAAACTAAACAGGAAGTGACTAACCAAGGAACATGCTGACTAAACACGGGGAACAGGCACAGACTCAGGACAGAGACGCAGACTAGTCACAACACTAGGAAACACAAGACATCAACATACCGGGAGGACACACTCAGGAAATGAACTATAACACAAAATGCTGGGCAAACGGCCCAGGACATGACAGTACCCCCCCCCCGGCTCCCGACGGCCGAAACAAAAACCAGACCACGGCGGGAGGAGGGGGACCAGGAAGGAGGGCCCGAAACAAAAACAAAACCCAGGCAGGGAGCAAACAGGAAGAAGGCCCAGGAACGAAACCAAAACACAGGGGACAAAACAAAAAACAACAAGGCAGGCCAAAAACAGTCCAAAGTGCAGGGGAGTCCATGGGAAAACCAAAACAAACACAGGAACCCAAAAACAGGTCAGAAGAGTTCAGGGGAAGGCCCAAAACAGAAAACATAGTTCAGGAGGCCGCACAGGCCAAGGGGCCACAAAGCAGAGGCTGGATGAGGGAGGCCGAACGCGCCTCCAGCGGTGGCGGTGGCGACGTGGAGGAGACACTGGAGGCCGACCGCGCTCCCAGCGGTGGCGGCGACGAGGAGACAGGACTGGGGGCCGACCGCGCTCCCAGCGGCGGCGGCGACGAAGAGGAGAAGACACTGGAGGCCGACCGCGTGGCATGCGGCGGCGGCGACGAGGAGACAGGATTGGGGGCAGACCGCGCTCCCAGCGGCGACGAGGAGTCACAGGAGGCCAACCACGCTCCCAGCGCCGGCGGCGACGAGGAGCAGGCACTGGAGGCCGGCCGCGGGGCATGTGGCGGCGGAGACGGGCGACCCCGGGCTCTGGTGGGGAACCCTCGGGCGGCGCGGAGCGCTCCGACTGAGCGGGACCCCCTGGCGCGGAGCGCTCGGACTGAGCGGGACCCTCAGGCTCGGAGCGCTCGGACAGAGCGGAGACCCCCAACGGCTCGGACTGAGTGGGACCCCCTGGCGCGGAGCGCTCGGACTGAGCGGGACCCTCAGGCTCGGAGTGCTCGGACTGAGCGGAGACCCCCTGGCGGCTCGGAGCGCTCGGACTGAGCAGAGACCCCCATCGGGTCGGAGCGCTCGGACTGAGCAGAGACCCCCATCGGGTCGGACTGAGCGGAACCCTCTGGCTCGGAGTGCTCGGACTGAGCGGGACCCCCTGGCGGCTCAGACTGAGCGGGACCCCCTGGCGGCTCGGACTGAGCAGGGACCCCCATCGGCTCGGAGCGCTCGGACTGAGCGGGACCCTCGGGCTTCAAACGCGGCTCCGACTGAGCTGAGCCCTTGGGCTGAACGGGGCCTACATGGTGAGGCTCCGGATGCGCAGGCTGGGACTGCGGAACAGGGCACACTGCTGCTTTATTGAGCAGCAGGGGCTGCTCGGGGAATAGCCGAGGTGCAGGGGACTGCATGGGAGCTGACGCTATGGGCTGCGTGGAAGCAGGCCGGGAGACGACGGGCTGCGTGGAAGCAGGCCGGGAGACGACTGGCTGCGTGGAAGCAGGCCAAGAGACGACTGGCTGCGTGGAAGCAGACTGCGAGCTAGAGAGAGCAGACTCTGGGCAAGCTGACGTTACCGGAGCTACAGAGGGAGCAGGAGCTGAGGGAACTGGGACCAAAACCGAAGGAACTAAGACAGGAGCTGAGGGAACTGACTGAGAGGGCACTGAAACAGCTGACACTGGGGACCGAGGAAGAGCTACTGGGGCTGACTGAGACTGGAGTGGACAGGGAGCGACAGGAGCTGGGGCTGACAGAAACCTAGGGAGAGCGACAGGAGCTGGGACTGACTGAAGGTGAGGGAGAGCGACTGGAGCTAGAGCTGACCGAAGGCGAGGGAGAGCGACTGGAGCTAGAGCTGACCGAAGGCGAGGGGGAGCGACTGGAGCTAGAGCTGACCGAAGGCGAGGGGGAGCGACTGGAGCTAGAGCTGACCGAAGGCGAGGGGGAAACTCGCACAGGCCAAGGGGCCACAAAGCAGAGGCTGGATGAGGGAGGCCGAACGCGCCTCCAGCGGTGGCGGTGGCGACGTGGAGGAGACACTGGAGGCCGACCGCGCTCCCAGCGGTGGCGGCGACGAGGAGACAGGACTGGGGGCCGACCGCGCTCCCAGCGGCGGCGGCGACGAAGAGGAGAAGACACTGGAGGCCGACCGCGTGGCATGCGGCGGCGGCGACGAGGAGACAGGATTGGGGGCAGACCGCGCTCCCAGCGGCGACGAGGAGTCACAGGAGGCCGACCACGCTCCCAGCGCCGGCGGCGACGAGGAGCAGGCACTGGAGGCCGGCCGCGGGGCATGTGGCGGCGGAGACGGGCGACCCCGGGCTCTGGTGGGGAACCCCCGGGCGGCGCGGAGCGCTCCGACTGAGCGGGACCCCCTGGCGCGGAGCGCTCGGACTGAGCGGGACCCTCAGGCTCGGAGCGCTCGGACAGAGCGGAGACCCCCAACGGCTCGGACTGAGTGGGACCCCCTGGCGCGGAGCGCTCGGACTGAGCGGGACCCTCAGGCTCGGAGTGCTCGGACTGAGCGGAGACCCCCTGGCGGCTCGGAGCGCTCGGACTGAGCAGAGACCCCCATCGGGTCGGACTGAGCGGAACCCTCTGGCTCGGAGTGCTCGGACTGAGCGGGACCCCCTGGCGGCTCAGACTGAGCGGGACCCCCTGGCGGCTCGGACTGAGCAGGGACCCCCATCGGCTCGGAGCGCTCGGACTGAGCGGGACCCTCGGGCTTCAAACGCGGCTCCGACTGAGCTGAGCCCTTGGGCTGAACGGGGCCTACATGGTGAGGCTCCGGATGCGCAGGCTGGGACTGCGGAACAGGGCACACTGCTGCTTTATTGAGCAGCAGGGGCTGCTCGGGGAATAGCCGAGGTGCAGGGGACTGCATGGGAGCTGACGCTATGGGCTGCGTGGAAGCAGGCCGGGAGACGACGGGCTGCGTGGAAGCAGGCCGGGAGACGACTGGCTGCGTGGAAGCAGGCCAAGAGACGACTGGCTGCGTGGAAGCAGACTGCGAGCTAGAGAGAGCAGACTCTGGGCAAGCTGACGTTACCGGAGCTACAGAGGGAGCAGGAGCTGAGGGAACTGGGACCAAAACCGAAGGAACTAAGACAGGAGCTGAGGGAACTGACTGAGAGGGCACTGAAACAGCTGACACTGGGGACCGAGGAAGAGCTACTGGGGCTGACTGAGACTGGAGTGGACAGGGAGCGACAGGAGCTGGGGCTGACAGAAACCTAGGGAGAGCGACAGGAGCTGGGACTGACTGAAGGTGAGGGAGAGCGACTGGAGCTAGAGCTGACCGAAGGCGAGGGAGAGCGACTGGAGCTAGAGCTGACCGAAGGCGAGGGGGAGCGACTGGAGCTAGAGCTGACCGAAGGCGAGGGGGAGCGACTGGAGCTAGAGCTGACCGAAGGCGAGGGGGAGCGACTGGAGCTAGAGCTGACCGAAGGCGAGGGAGAGCGACTGGAGCTAGAGCTGACCGAAGGCGAGGGAGAGCTGGCTGCGCGGAAGCAGCCTGAGAGCTAGGGAGAGCAGACTGCGTGGCAGCAGACTGCGTGGCAGCAGACTGCGTGGACACCGACTGAGAGCTAAGGAGAGCTGACTGCGTGGACACCGACTGAGAGCTAAGGAGAGCTGACTGCGTGGACACCGACTGAGAGCTAAGGAGAGCTGACTGAGAGGGCTGGGACTGAGCTAGAGCCGACTGAGACGGCTGGGAGTGAGCTGAGGCTGGGGCTAAAGCTGACCGAGGGTGAGGGAGAGCCACAGAGGCTGACTGAGACCCTGCTGCTGCAGCTAACGCTGAAAACCGATGCGAAGGCTTGGACCTGGCTGCCCCCACCCGTGGAACAGGAACGGGTGCAGAGGTCAGCCCGTCCGTGGCTGCCCCCACCCGCGGAACAGGTACGGGTGCAGAGGTCAGCCCGTCCGTGGCTGCCCCCACCCGCGGAACAGGTACGGGTGCAGGGGAAGCTGGAGCTAAGGGAGCTGGAGCAGGGTGAGCAGAGGGAGCTGGAGCTAACTGAGGGGTCTGGGACTGCGACTGAGGAGGAGTGCGATGATGCCGGGTGCGCTGCTTCCTTCGTGTTCCGTTAGAGTGGGAAGCACGATTCTCTGCATCCAGAATGTCCACTAGCAGAGGTGAATCAATAATTTCCACATCTCCCGGCAGCCAAGAGAGGTCTGGCTGCGCGACGGTAGCGTGGGAAAAAATCTCATCTCTAGCCGCAGTAATATCGAACCCGGTGGTACTCACGGAGGTGGCGGCCTGTGCGAAAACCTGAGGCTGGGGTGACTGTCTCCGCGGCGTTATACCGCTCTGCTCCCGCGGCGATTCTCTCCGAAGCTGCCGGGAGCTATGTCCTCCTCCGTCAGCAGCAGGCAGTGGTGACGCGGAAGTGGTGGGAGGCCAGGGACCCCTGTGGCCCAGGAATCGGAAAAATGACTCCTCTGGAGTCATTCCGGGCGCCGGCTCCAGAAAAACATCTCTCCGCTTCCTCCGGTATCTCGTCCTCCGTGGTTGCGGCGACTGCTGAGGAAGGGAGGGGTCAGCGAGCGGAGTGACAGGTGAACGACAATGAGGGGAACTGTTCCGAAATGCTGGGCCCCCCAGCGCCAGACAAGTGTCGTTGTAGCGGCCGGAGCTTGCGGGGTCTTTAGTGTGGTCGCGTCGTTCTGTCATGACCGAGGAGGAAACGGGCGAGGAAGGGCAAACATGAACGACTCCAGAAGTAAACATAACTTAATCGGGGATTTATTTAGGTAGGGGAGGAAACAAATACAAAACCCTTGGAAGGGAGATGAAGGGCAGACACAGGGAGCACAGGAACACATGGGCACACAACGTCAACGACGCGACAACCAACACATAGAAACTGAGGGCTTAAATACACACTGGGTAATCAGGGGAAGAGGAAACAGCAGGGCAACAACAGGTGAGGCAAATGAAACTAATTACACAGGGGAGGCAAAGCTAAACACAAAGCACAGGGGAACCAGACTGTCAAACTAAACAGGAAGTGACTAACCAAGGAACATGCTGACTAAACACGGGGAACAGGCACAGACTCAGGACAGAGACGCAGACTAGTCACAACACTAGGAAACACAAGACATCAACATACCGGGAGGACACACTCAGGAAATGAACTATAACACAAAACGCTGGGCAAACGACCCAGGACATGACAGTTCCAGTGATATTGTGTAAATGGACCTTGTATCTGTGACAGCTTCTGCCTGCCAGTGAGGTCACTGACTACTAAGAGGGGAAACTCTGTCATGTGCCAACTGGCCCAGTACAGAGCAACATGACAGAGTTTGGTTGGGTGGCCAAAGCTACAAGTTAACCTGTGTGGGCTCATAGGAAGCCTGGTTGTATTTTAAGGGACTGCGGTGACAAGGTATGGACTTGGATTCACTGTAAGAGGGAGAGATGAGGCAGGATTGTTGACGGCACGTCACCAGTTGAGGAGTGGCACACCAGGCATGCATTTGCAAATTATCTCTCCATATAATTGGTGTGGGTCACATAGGCAGAAACGGTGGCTGCTCTGGCACCAATGCTGGCCCTAATCTCACCATCATCAGCGCAGGACACTGCATGAAAAGTGGGGTTTTCGACAGTTTCTTGCATGTAATATTGCCGCGCGCCTTGAGCTTTAGGGCTCTCAGCAGGAGGCTTTGGCCAGAACAGTAAACTGTAGGGAAACTGCCGTGGACTCTCTGTGTCAGTGCTCCCTCAGCTCCCCCCTCTCCTCAGGTCTAGGGCAGGCTCTCATATGTAAAGGAGGTTTCTGTGAGTCATACAAATGCAAATCAAGTACTCACCAGTGTTCTACCCCTCCCAACAGTTGTAACCAACATATTTTTATTTTGAGATATATATAATTAAATTTACATTATTGTCTTTTAAGCCTTTTTCCATTACAATGTACATTCAAACAAGACTAAACTCACAAGAAATCATTCTAATTTATAAATTAGTATTATCTAGCTGGAAATATACTTTTGGACGTTTTCAGCTTTTGTCCCTTTTTCCAATAAGGCTGTGAGCTTCTGTCTTGTGAGCCTTTGTCATGGAGTTTTTTGTGAACCCTGAACTTTAGTGGACTGAGGGAGATAAACAAAGGCTATAACTTGATTTTGGTGACACCACAAACATTATTTTCATTGAAAAGCATACTCAGTTTTCAGTCTAATTCGCTGTAACAAAAAGTCTGTCACACCATCATCCTCTCCTATGCAGTGGCTTCCCAGCTAGCATTGAACATTCAGACAACATCCCATGAACGCTGCCATAAACGTTCAGTGAATGTTCACATGCATTAATGACATTAAAGACTACCAAGGCAGATGGAATAAGAAAACATATAAACTTTTATTTTGCTATACATGGATGTACATAAGAGATATCAGCAAAACCTTCATGAGAAAAATGTAAAAAAAAAAAAAAAAAAAAAAAGTAAAGATTTTAATGCAACAGTCATCTTCTCAGTTGTCCTGCTTAAACGGACAGTGGATGTGTGTCTTCCAGCTCATAGGGGGTCGTTTTGACTGTTGGGTTTTCTCTGTATTATTGTAGGGTCTTTACCCACAATACAAAGTGCCTTGAGGCGACTGTTTGTTGTGATTATAAATAAAATTGAATTGAATTGAATTGAAATGAAATGAAATGAAATGAATTCCATGTGGCAGCTTCCTCGCCTGTGATTGGACAATACAGATCACGTGCGGGATCACGCTGAAGGTCTCGCAAGGAAATCAGTGCCTTCGTTCTCTTCCGTTCAAACTGAATGGCGTTCTTTGTCTACGCTGCCTTCCTGGTACGACAATGGAGGACGTCGTCTATATTTTCAACACCCCAGAAGCTCCTCGTGAAAGCGGGCCTCTCTACCGGCCAGCTTCAACCAGCCCCGCTGCAGACGAGAAGACACTGCTGGCTGCAATGAGTGGGTTATCTCGTCAGTTACTCAAGTTTCTACTAGCGCAGCTGAAAGACAAGATGGCGTCTACTGTGTAGTGTTGTATTATTCATGGTATATACTACATATATATCTTACATACAATTACTTCCCTGAGAAATTTGTTTGGAAAATAACATAACTGATTAAAAATACAGAAGCTTATTATGTTCTGTCATCATGAACTTTGTATTCTGACTGTACAATGAACCACACTGATGAAGACTACACAATGATAGAAATGGAGACTTCGAGGTCACCCTGTTGTTGAAATTCTCTGTTTTCCACATTCTGTTTTGTAAATGATGTAATCAAGACTGATATGCTGTGACTATATGAAACTGTAAGTTGAATTAGAATGTGCCAGTACTTCATGCCTTCTCATGGCATGCAGTCTGACCCAGATATCTGAACTGTTTGAAATGGCTTTATTAAATTTAATAATTGGACTCCTTATTCCTGTTTTGTTGTCATTCCTGTCGATAAACGAACACGCAGAAACCAAAAGGCTTAAGCAGCAACACACACACTTATTATTTAAAATTCCTTCAGTAGAGACTCGATGCTCTGGACGCTAACAAAGACTCACCTACAGAAGGACTCAAGAGGAAAAGACGGCAGCACAATCCGAAAACTGCGGTAAGACTTGATCTTTTCTAAAACAAAAATGCTAAGAGTGGCGGAATGGTCACAGTAAGCTGACAGACGTATTGTGATTTGGTTTCTTATTTTCTTATTTTTATTTGGTTTCATCGTATAGGAAGCAGTTTGCAGCCTGCACAACTCCGAATCCAATAAAAGCCAGTATGATCCTCTGCAGAGGTAAGAATCAAAAACAATGTGTTTTGTGTTTTTGATTCTTACCTTGTATCCAATGTGTGGAGGAGAAAAGAACTTAAAATGTTTTTACTCTTATTTATTTTCACCTTTATTTTCCACAGACTGTGTTCGCCTCACAACGCGAGTGGGAGTGTTCCTTTTTTTTTTTTTTTTTTTTTAGCCTGTCATGTCTGGCATCTTTCACAATCGGAATGATGATCCGAATGCACTGATGTACCAAACATATTTGCTTTGACAAGAACAGCTCTATATGTTTCCTATAGGCTCTTCTTGTTAATGTTTGCAATTTTATTTTTATTTATTTATCTTTTTATTTAGTTATTCATGCCAAGTCTGACAGGCAACAAGGAAGGGGCAAGAACAAGAGGTGGGGGGGAGAAAAGGGGGGGGGGGGGGGGGGGGGGGGGGGGGGGGGGGGAAGGAAGAAAGGAGATAGAAAAAAAATAAAAAAATAAAAGGGGTTGATATACACACACACACACAAACACACACACACAAGTTTATTGTTTGTAGTAATGTGTGTGTATGCGCCTTTCTCATGCAATGTATTTGATAATGAGGGCGAGAAACTGCAACCATGACCCCCGCGATCCAGAGGCAGATAGGGAAGGACCCAGGGGACCCAGGCCCCCCACAGCACAGGAGCCCAGAAGACTTGGGGCCACACATCCCGATGGCAACCGCGTACACTCCCCAGAAGAGGAAGGAGGGAGGCTACAGACGGAACCCCCACAATCCAGGGGCTAGAGTCCAGAGAGCCAGAGACGACGGGCAGCCCACCCCCCCCGGCAGGCCGGCACCCCCAGCACGAGCCAGGCATGCGGCCCCCGAGGCCCCAAGCGCCCGAGAGCAGCCCGACACCCGGCAGAGCCCCCCCACGCGCCAAAGAGGCCCAAGCCACCCCCAGGTCACGGCCGCCAAGGGAGCAGGCCAAAAACCATGCCGAGACATCCGGCCACACATCCCGGGACCCACGGGCACCCACACCCCAGGGGCGGCAGTGACGACCAGTGGGGAGCAGCGTGGAGCGGTAAGGAGGGGTAACTCCCACCCTCCGTGTCCCACAGGTGCCAAGGCTCGGCAAGCCACCAACCCAGGCCCAGCTGTCCACACACACACACTCTCACAAGCGCGTACGTACACACACACACACACGTACCAGTCATTCCCTCATGTACACACACGCACATACACACGCACGCACATTCGCATGCACCAGTCACACACTCATGCATACGCACATGTAACAAACATGGACACCTAATGTGGGAGAGCGGGTACCAGCACCAAGCCAGCGGCAACCCAGGGAAGCAGCCAACCCAGCCCCGAACAATGAGCCAGTCCCCATCCCAGGCGGGGTGCACGGAACTGGGGTGTGAGAAGGCCCGCCCGCCCCCTCCTCCCACTCAGCGTGTTGGGGGGGTGATGTGAATGTATGTACTGAGAAGAATGTGTATGGCTGTGTGAAAACTACAGTGCTTTTAAAATTGGAGGGACAGATGTAATATGAGCACTGAATAACAGCGCCCATCCACACTGTCCCCCCAAGGCCCTCAATGTCTAAAATGTAAATAAAATTGAGGTGCAGGCAGCAGTGAACAGACAAGTGGGGCCACCTCAGCAGTGCCACCCACTAACCACTGTGTGACACACCTGCCCCCCAAGGCCCTATATGTACTATGATGTGTTGTGAGCTGTATAATGCAATTAAAAAAGGAGGAGTGGGACATCACGCAGCACAGCGAGCAGAGCCGAGGTGATGGCCCTACTCACTGCAGTACGAGCCCCCCACCCCCGAGAACCTATGTGTGCATAATGTGATGTTAAACTGAGAGGGAGGAGGGGAGGGGCCAGGATAAATATGACCGGGAGGCAGAGGACTACCCCCCGGAGGAAGAGAGCCAGCTAGCTACTGGCTCACTAGGCACCCCAGTTCCCTACACCCCCCCGCAGCCCAGGGAAGGCAGGTCCAGGGCCTGAGGTGACCGCACCCCCAGGACGCCACCGTACTCCAGGCCGGCACCCACTGCCCCCACTGCAAACAGGACACAACACACACCCCACATGCATACAAAGGACAACAAATATCGCACACACACACACACACGCACGTACGCACACATACACACGCACGCACACACACGCACACACACACAGACACACACCCCCACATACATACTCACACATACACACACACGCACACAGTGGTCCTGAGTCAGAACCAACCGGCCCCGTGTGGGGCAACTGCTGCTCCCTCACCTGAGCGCCCCACCACCCCATGGGGGAGGGCACCCAGAATCCCGGAATGCCAGCCAGACACCCCGACACAGCCAACCCACCCCACACGGCGGCGCGCCCAAGGGGGCACAGACCCCTCCAGCGCAGGGAGGGGCCCAGCCAGGAAACGGGCAACCCCGGGCACCAGGGCCCCGACCCCCGCACCCCGGCCCCCACAGAGGAAGCCTGGCCACCCGGACGGGGCCAGCACCGCCACCACGGGACCCCGAGCCCCACACCCCACGACCATAAGAGCACCATCCAAGTCCCCACCACCAACAACCAGGGCCCGGACACAGAAACCACAAAACGGTAGCCACCGCCTCCAGGCCAGAGCCATCAGACACCCAGGCCCCCCCGGCCCACCCCCAGCCACCTACCGGGTGCGCCATGAAACCAGACCACAGCTCGTCACCCCCATCATGCGATGGAGCTGATCAGTGGGGACCAGAGAGATTCAAATTTTGCCAGTTGATTTTTAGAGGTGGCAGACATTCTTTCCAGACTAATGTGGTCTAAAAGTAGATTCTTATAGTGAGTAACGCATAAATCATTTTTTGATTTCCAATTCATGAGGATAGTTTTCTTAGCGATGCATAAGGTAGTAAGAACTATGTGTGATATATTTGTTTCCATGTTTAATTCACTTAAATCACCTAGAATGCACAGTTTTGGTGATGTTGGGATATCGCAATTAAAACATGTGGATAATTCCTCACATATCCTCTGCCAGAACCTCTGAACAGGTGTACAAGCCCAAACTGCATGCATATAGTTTTCAGTATGGTTGCCTGAACAGTGGGTGCATATATTTGTGTCTCTGAGGCCCATTTGGAACATCCTGTGTCCTGTATAATGTATTCTATGGAGAGTTTTGTATTGTATAAGTTGTAAATTCGGACTTTTAGTCATTTTGAAAGTGTTTAAACATATCTGTGTCCAGAAGTTTTCCTCTGGGTTAATGGAAAGATCTCGCTCCCATTTTGTAGTTGGGAGGGATATTGAATCATTAATTTTTAATAATAACTTATATATTTTTGATAATAATTTAGGGGTATAAAGATTTAGAAATTCTGTTACCAGTACAGGGGTTTCTAATTTTAAATTATTTAAATTAAACCTTGCCTGTATGATAGACCTCAACTGCTGGTATTCGAGAAATTTGCTATTGCTAATTTCATATTTGGAAATAAGTTCTTCAAATGAAATAAAGGTCCCATCGTGAATAACATGTTCTAAATTCTTTATTCCTTTCTCTTGCCATGTTGAGAAGTTCAGTACTGTCTTTTTCTGACATATATCTGGATTGTTCCAAATGGGTGTCAATTCACATGGGATAAGTGAAGACTTTGTTATCTTTAAGAATTCCCACCAGGCTGTCAGAGAGGTGTTTATGTTAAGACTTTTAAAACCGCTATGATGTTTAATACTGACGCTAATGAAAGGTAAGTCAGAGATTTTCACTTTTCCACAGAGTGTTTGTTCTAAATCCAGCCATGGGCTGTCTAAAGGGCTTGATTTGATCCATCTTGAAATATACTGTAATCTATTGGCTAAGAAATAGTGATAAAAGTTTGGGAGTTCTAGACCACCACTGCATTTTAGCTTTTGTAAAGTTTTTAAACTTATTCTTGAGGTTTTATTTTTCCACAAAAATTTTGAAATGTTTGAGTCCAGAGATTTAAACCAGGCAACAGAAGGTTTATTAGGGATCAGTGAAAACAAATAATTGATTTTAGGCAAAATCATCATTTTTACTGTGGCAACTCTCCCCATGATAGATATAGGTAGAGAGTTCCAACGTGTGAGATCATCCTCTACTGTTTTTAATAGAGGAATATGATTCAACCGTACCAGGTCTGACAGCCTGGGGGAAAAATTAACACCTAAATATTTAATATTGCCAGATTGTAGTGAGGTGGTCGTGGTGTTCTGAAAATTACAATTTAGAGGTAAGACGTTTGATTTACTCCAATTGATGGAGTAGTCTGATATAGATGAGAACTTATCTATAAGTGTGATTGTTTTTAAAAGAGAAGTTTGTGAGTTCTCAAGGAAAAGTAATACATCATCAGCATAAAGGCTTATCTTATGGTCTGTGTTTTCTGTTTGAATTCCTTTAATATCTACATTTTGTCGGATTGTTGCTGCTAGTGGTTCAATGAAAATGACAAAGAGTGAAGGAGAAAGTGGGCAGCCCTGTCTGGTGCCTCTCTGCAGACTGAAGCTTGGGGAAATAAGATCATTTGTTCTAACACGTGCATTTGGAGAGCTGTATAATGTTCTGATCCAGTTTTTGAAGGATGAACCAAATCCAAATTTGTGTAGAACTGCTAACAGAAATTTCCAATTTACCCTATCAAATGCCTTCTCTGCATCTAAAGAGACAACTGTGGTTTCTAATTTATTAATAGAACAGTAATCTATTATATTTATCAGTCTGCGTGTATTATTGGCAGAGTGCCGACCCTTGATAAAACCTGTTTGGTCTGGATGTATAATAGATGGAGTGATTTTTTCTAACCTTCTGGCAAGGACTTTGCAAATTATTTTAAGGTCTACATTAATCAGAGAGATTGGCCTGTAGCTGGATGGGAGTGTGGGGTCTTTGCCTGGTTTAAGAAGTAGACTAATGTTAGCAGAGTTCATGTTTGGAGAGACCGCATGATTGCTCTGAATCTGAGCCACCATTCTGAGAAAAGAGGGTCTTAGTACAGACCAAAATTCTTTATAAAACTCTGCTGGAAAACCATCTGGGCCTGGGGCTTTATTATTTGGGAGATGCTGTATTGCTTCGTAAAATTCAGATGATGAAAGAGGCGAATCAAGAGTCGCGGCCTGTTCATCATTTAGTTTAGGTAGATTGATGTTATTAAGATATTCTTCAATTTCAGCATCAGATGGATTAATCTGCGATGAGTATAAGGCTTCGTAAAAGTCTCTAAAAGAGTTATTTATTTGTTGTGGGTCGTGGGTAATATTACCAGTTGAGTCTTTAATAGAATAAATGGCTGCTTTTTCTTTATTTAGTTTTAACTGGTTAGCCAAAAATTTTCCAGATTTATTTCCATGTTCGAAGTTTTCTAAACGCAACCTCTGCAACATGAATTGTGTCCTTTTATCAATTATTTCATTTAATTCCAGTTTTAGTTTCCTCATGTTGTTAATTATATGTTCTTGTGGTGAAGCAGCATAGGCAGTTTCTAAAGATTTAATTTTCTGTTCTAATTCTAACACAAGTGCTTTTTCTTTATTTTTCTTATGCGAGCAGTAAGATATTATTTTGCCCCTCATTACTGCTTTTCCTGCTTCCCAAAGAACACATGGTGATATTCCAGGTTGATCATTATTTTCTAAATATGCTGACCACTCCTTTTTGAAATAATTAATGAATTCTTGTTCTTTAAGTAATGATGTATTAAATCTCCAGTTCCTGATTGGTGGTGTGACTCTTTTCTGTGTCAGAGACATAGACACCGGTGCATGATCACTGATAGTGATAGGGTGAATCTGAGTGTCTGTGATATCCATCATCATGGAGCTGCTAACTAAAAAGTAATCTAAGCGGGAGTGAGACTTGTGTACTGGTGAGAAAAAACTATAATCTTTCAGAGTGGGGTGATGTGAACGCCAAGCATCGCAAAGACCAAAATCCTTCATGTACTGTTTAAGAATGTCTGCAGACTGCCAGTTCCTCTGACTCACTGCTGTACTGAGCCTGTCAATATCTGCATTAAGTACCAGGTTGAAGTCTCCTCCTATTATAAGTGTGGTGTCAGAGTGATCGGACAGTAAAGTGAAGAAGGTATGAAAGAAGGAGGGGTCATCAACATTTGGCCCATATATACTAGCAATGCATAAATCTATATTTTGAATAGTTAAATTGAGTATTATAAATCTACCTTCTGGGTCTGATTTAGTATTTCTAATGATGCAGTTTATCTTTTTGTTAATCAATATGGCTACACCTCTTTGTTTGGAGTTGTAGCAGGCTGAGTACATGTGAGGGAACTGTGGAGAGGAGAGTGTGTGCGCAGATGTTCTGGACACATGTGTCTCCTGTAGAAACACAACGTCAGCCTGTAAATCATTTAACCGATTAATAATTTTCACTCTCTTTTCCCTTGAACCAACTCCGCGTACATTCCATGAGACAAACTTGAGTGTGCTCATGTTTAGATTAACCGGTGAAGTGTTGTGTGTTTACTAAAGATGTGTGCGCGCGTCCTCGCATGTGTCCTCCATGACCTTGTGTGCGCATGTGTACGTGTCCTGCATGACTGTGTATCCTGTATGGCAGTGTGTGTGCTGTATGTCCGTGTGGCAAACATGTTGGGTGCAAAAAAAGAAGAAGAAAAAGGAGTGTAAAGTGAGAGAGAAATGAAACAGTGCAAACACCAAAGAGCCAAGCATAAAAAAAGAAAAAAAAAACAACATGATAACAAAACAAAGAGCTGTGCATTAATTGTTATATACAGACCTGTAGACCGGCCGCGGTTTTAAGTTTGTCTCTTATCTAATCAATTACATGCTTTAAATTAACATGAAGTTGCTCCTAATAAAGCCATGGGGTAACCTCCCGGTCCCTGTACAGCTGACCGTTAACATAAAGCTTATCTACAGCTACCGTAGCTCTGACGCCCTCAGTGATGTATTTCTTCCTTATTGGAAATAATACTCGCCTCCGATCGAGAATCTCTTTTGGAAATTGTTCATTAACACCGTAGTGTGTTCCACGCAGCTCTCTGCCCCGACTCCTGACCTGCTCTTTTTGCTTGTAATGTTCAAATTTAGCTACAATTGGCCGAGGCCGTTTGTTATCGGGCTTCTTACCTCCGAGCCGGTGAACACGATGGAAAGTTATATTTTTTACCGCTTCACTCGGGAGTTTCAGCTGATGCTGGAGGAATTCACGAACCGAGGCTTCGGCATCCTCCTCTGCTTGCTCTGGGATCCCGGAGAAGACGAGGTTGTCCCGCATGCTCCGAGCCTGGATGTCCAGAATGGTCTCCCTCATTTTCTTGTTTTCCCCGGTCAGCTGTGTCATCCCATCGGTGAGTTGTTTCACGGTATCCCTCAGCGTTTGGTTCTCAACAGCAAGCGCCGCCACCTGCTCTTGGCTAAACTCCAACGACACCCTCAGCTGTTGGAATTCCTTGTGTAAAACCTCCACCAAGGCAAGTCGGGCATCTAGGCTAGTTAGCTTCTTGTCGATGGAGTCCAGGACATCAGTGAAGCTTTTCTCTGGGGATAATGTGGATGTGCTTGTTGAGCACTCGGAACGAGTGCGTTTAGGAGTTGGTGTGGCCGTGGTAGCAGGATTTTTTTGTGGTTTGCCCATCACGAAGTTGTCAAAGCACTCGTCGACGTAGCTCTCCAGGCTGTACAATGTTTCCTCGTCCAGTTTGTTATATTGAAAGAATTAATAGGCAGAGGTTAGTATTAGGAATAATTCTATTTTGGTATAAATATATTGGTTTGATTTACCTGAGTTGCACCGGTTTGTTTACTATACCGCCATATTACTTACGCACAGCTCTCGCATGATCTCAGCAGTGACGCATCTCACAGACGTTGAGTGTGAGTGTTCCTAATGCGTGGACCGTGAAATAATTGTGTGTAAGTGTCTATTGGTGTTGTTTGTGTGTTTTTTGCCTGGATATGTTTATGTATGCACTGTGTTTACGCTCTTTATTTAAAATGTACAAAAATGCTTTCCAGCTGCTTGCAAAACCTACTAGACGGTCCGCCGCAACTTCCGATACAGTC